>NW_026930718.1:0-42473 GCF_032062105.1 Saccostrea cuccullata | reverse complement strand
CCATCAACCAATGTCGCGGTGATGAAGTCTCTTTTTATCTTTACCGTTAGGACTGTCTGTTTAGGATAGCGTCCACCTCAGCCTTGTTGCGGTTGGAATTCCTAGTGTTTGCGTATTCCGTCGCACCTCAACGCAATTGGACGAGTGCAACACATATTCTTATGCTCATTCCATTGTTTATTGACTTGATTGATATTTGAATTGATTGATTGATTAATAATTGATTGATTGACAAGTAATTGACTTGATTGATATTTGAATTGATTGATTGACTGATTGATTAATGATTGATTGATTGAATTTGATTGATTATTGCATTGGTGACGTTCATGCACTTGTGACCTACCCAGTGCATGATCCGCCCGATTTGGGTCGTCACATTTATTGTATTGATTGTTGATTGTGGGGCAGCCCTGTGGTAGCCCCAGCAAATTGATCACCGCGGCCAGAAGCGCCACATTAAACAAGCAAAATAACATCCATATTGTTTGTTTGATTTATAGGGAATCTGAAATAATGGATTTAGTTAAAATTTTGACACATTCAGACTTGCAAAATAGTCAAATGAAATTAATATTGTGACTAAATTTTTAAATCATTCTAATAAATATGATTTTCAAAACACAATACAATTAAGTTTGCATTGAAAATTAAGCTTCCAGTCCAAGTACAAAGAATGAATGCACTTTTAAAAGCCATATGAGTTGAACCCGATGTTTGCGCAAAATAAAATTCCAAAATTCATTAAATTTATGGGGTTTTTTTTATAGGTCTTTCAATTCTTTTTATATAGTTTTTTTTTCTGAGCATAATAAATTAACGTCGGGTACAATAAGTTGGTAGTTGTGGAAAATGTCTGAGAAAGAACTGGGGCCCGTTTTACAAAAGGACTTACGACTTGACACCATGCAAATTTAATTCGTCATATAACTTTTTAATAAACAAATAATTTTAAAGAGAATTATTGATTTTGCAAAATTTTACAATCATTTGAAGGTTTTGGTTTAAGTCGTAAGTTCTTTTGTAAAACAGGCCCAAGGTTTTGGAATATTATATCACATAAAATTATTAAATAATGCCGAGCGACACAAATTTTTGACGGGGGTCTTACAGTTTTGTTAACATTTCTATCGTTATTCATATGCATACTAGTTTTCAACATTGTTTACATCGATACGCAACTTGGCCATTAGTCTCATTTGCACAGAATATATATTTTAATTTAAACTTATACTTATCCAAAGGACCACGTTGGCCAAGTTGTGGCTCATATCTAATTGAAAAAAATGTCCTTAAACTAGGGTCGAGATAGCTATATTAAATTAACCGGATATCTAGCCTTGTGTTAATTAACGATTGATATTATAATCACCTAATTCACGTGACATACTGCTGTTCGATACACTACTACATTTTTTTTGACATTTCTTTGTGTTTAAGTTTCTGTTGTGACAGCATCTATCATACTGCAAATTTTAAAATATGGGAGATTTTTGCGCAAATTTTAATAGGGTTTGAAGATAATATGTCTCTTATTTAACTTTATTTTTCATTAGGGGTGTTCTGAAAGAAATTTGGTATTGACACTGGTAATTAGAAAGTACATGTACTGGGTCATGTCGCCTCTGTATTATGGTCTGCAGGGCAAGACGTCTACCTCATCCGTAAAAAATATAATCATTTATTATAATTGTGCACCATAAAATCAACATGATATCTTCCTCTTCTCCATTCAAATTCGTAGTGCGAAAAAATCATAATATGCACTAATGCGGTACCGTTCAAACTTCCGGAATTTTGGGCTTTTACATGTTCTTTTCAATAACACTGTCTTTAATTATAAAAATATGTATGACAAAAAATTCTAGAAATAAATATCAAAAGCTTATGCTTGCACAAAATTCATTTAATTTGGGTTACCGAAAAGGTTCCAAAATGACGTTTTAAGAGGCAGGTCCACACTTTTACGGATCCGGTTTTAATTTTACAAACCTATATAAAATTTTGATTATCTTTATCTATTGAAAAAAAATCTTTTTGGGTGATTAAAAATAATTTAGCAAGTATATATTTGTTTGTTATTGTGTCATTGTGCACACAAAGCATTTAATATGCATTATTTATAGGAATAACCACTTTGCACTCTGTTCATAGGATCTATATGTAATTTAGTACATACACAGGCAGAAAATTCTTAATTGCCTTCATGGACCTAAAGCTTTCATTTTTTTAAACAAACTAACTTAAGATCTATTTATCTTTAATTTTTAGCTTATATCATCTTTTTAAATTTACTTTTTAATACGTTTTGCGAAGAACGATTGAAAAAATAGATATTCCAAAAATGGGGGTATAGGTGTTCAAAAGACTGTTTTGTAAATATTTTCTGGTCAACCATAATAAAGTAAGTTTTTTTGCCAACCTAAGATATAATTTTTAATAATTGTGAAAAAAATAGCATATAAACATATAAGATTTTGAGAAATATTTAAAATAATGATATTTTGAGCTTTTTCTCTGAGAGATTTTGACAGAATAAACATAAATTTTTTAGTGTTTTCAAATAGAAATTTCAAATATTTTCTTGACACATGAATATTTATGATTTTCTTAAGTTATAACAATAATTGGATGTGATTTGGTACATAGCTAAATAAAATATTATGTTACACTTCTATATGTTGGATTTCTGCTGTTGCATTTTTAGAGGTATATACTCCGAGACAAGTTGCATGAAAATTAACCTGCAAAGATATGTTTTTTATAGGTGTTTTAGTTAGATTATGACTTATTCAACATTTTCAAATAAAAAAATAAAGAGTTTGACAGAAAATTCTGAAAGTACGGACCTACCTTCTAAAAGTACCTGTATTAGATTTAAAAAGTTCTAGGTTCCAGAACCTAAAAAATATATCTTTTATGCAAAACAATTAAAGTAAAAAAAATTTGTAAATGCCCCTACACGAAAATATTGGCTTTCGTATTCCTTCCTACTGTGTCGCCCGTGTGGCGCAGTGGTTCGAGTGTCTGTTCTCATTCGCGATGTAAGGAGTTGATCCTTACATAAGTGGTTCAAATCCCACTGTTGGATGTACAAGGAGACCAGTTCTTCGGATAAACCGAGGCCTCATGTTGCAGTCGGTGCTGGCATGAAAAAGATCCCTCCCTGCTCAGTGGCTCCAAGAGCCGAGTAAATACAAAAAACTGAAGATCTCCAAGGGCAAGTTGTGGCGTATCCATATGAGTGAAAATTCTCGAAAGGGACGTTATACAATATAAAACCAATCAATGGAATCCTCCCTATTGTATGCGTGCGCAGAAAAAAAATACTATGGTGTCAAGTGTCAAAGAATAAATGTCGCCGGATCAATAATATTAACACAATCTCTTATGAGTGTTTTATTAAAAACAATAAAACATCGTCCGTCCGTCTGTCTGTAAACAATTTTTCCAAAATGCTACTCCTACAGTTTTTGTCTGATTTGTATATAAATTGGAACACAAGTAGACTAAACGAAGATACATAATTCTCTGCATCGGTTTTTGATTTCGATGAACTTAAAATATAAATTATACCACAGTTTGAGCATTTTAAGCCACAGAGTACTAACTAAAGAACCACTTTGGGAATTACTTTAACAGACTTTTCTACTAGGGAAAGTGTCAAAACGGGTGTTAAATAAAGTGCATATATTTTTAAAGCTTTGATGACTTGAACATGACAATTGCATTTCATATTTTATATTTGTATTTAATCTATTTAGATTATGGTTGGGGACTGTCCCCACCTTTATCCCAATTACTGTTTTATTCCGTTTTCAAAAAGATTTTTCATACTATAAATAAAAAACATCCTTTTCCCAATATTAATAAATAGAGGGAAAAAAACGTTAATCCTTTAAAATCAAGAAAATTTCAGGGACTTGTATCTTCTTTATATCTTAATAAGTGTACATCCTGTAATTAACAAAAGAGAAAATAGATTAGTTCGGAGCAATTAATGCCGTCACTCTAGAAATTAGTGTGATTAGATGCTGTTGAGTAATAGTATTAGCCATAGACTCTTTGATTTGCAATAAATTATTTGTGCAGATCCAAACAAAAAGAAAACTACTTTTAACTTAGGCACACGACTTTAAACTTACATCCGACTTTAGAACTAGAATTAACAATGAAAAATTCTAATGAAAGAATTTAAATGCAGTACTGGAAGTAGAGGTATCCAGTAATACAATCAGTTAACAATATATCAATTAATATTTAGTGAGAGAGACTGAAAATACTGTGGGAAAAGTAAAGTAAGAGAAACAGTACGGGGAAAACTATGTGAAGGAGTCTGAAAACAGTCTGGGAAAAGTTCAGTGGGAGAGTCTAGAAACACTATGGGGAATAGTTCTATTCCGTTAGGGGTGGGTGGCTTCCTCTAACTTTCATTTAATGCAGGAATTTGCCAGTGTTTAACCTTTTTAGCCATGGGCAACATCTTAATAAAAATGTACGTATCAAAACTAGGCAAAATAATATTGAACCCGCTCTACTCTGTTACGGACAAAATATAAAATAAGATAACGGGATTTATTTCCAAATAAGTCATCTACGAGAGTGCGCTTGCACCCCATTCATAACAAACAGTATTCATCTGTTTAAAGAAATTTTGCATCTCTGGTTGAATTCAATTTGCACGGAATTTTGATTGCAGAAAGATATTCTTGTAAGCAGTTTTACCGAAACATCTGCTATATTGTTAAGAAAATAAACTCTCAATCCTTTTCTACCACATGAAACACCATCATCAACAGATACAATACTGTTAATAACCATTAAGCCATCATTTTCAACATTAAACCCTCTGAATATTCGCATAAAAGAATCTGTGACTTGACAGTCATCATCATGGGTGATGTCCCAAGTTATGCTGTTCAGAAATTAACAAAATTAATGTAAAAAAATTACAAGATCACAAAAAGTTGCCAGACATTACCGGACATTAATTTTACTATACACCACAAATTCATTATTGTGGACTGTTATGATAAAGGCATCACTAAGATTACAACACACCTTTGAGTATGATGAGCTAGAAAAATCATGAACTTGTAATAAGCCGAAAGTTTTTCTTTTGCTATATGCCTCTCTTTGTATTAAGAAGCCTTTATTTATAAAGACATATTGCATGGTGTCGGAAGCAAATTAAAGTGGGGGTTGGGGGGTTTAATACCTTAAAAAAACCTGACAAACAAAAAAAAAAGAAGGAAAAGGTCAATTTCCCAAAGACGAAAGTCTTATTCCGTAGGAGGGAGAGGGGGGGAGTTCGAACTTCAGTGCCTTTTTTTTCCAAACACGACCACTTTCCTCATTTTTTTAACTATACTGCGACTTGCCTGTGGAAAGTGGGGGGCTAAACCTAGGTATATATTTGGAAAAAAGCATGATGAAACCAAAGTTAAGCTTGTTCATACATCTTATTGGAAGACAAAGGCATAAACTTCTATCAAACAAAAAAAAAACAATGACTGAATCTGAAATTATAGCTTTTAATTCAACCTGCAAATGCCTTATAAAAGAAAGAGGGCGTGAAAGGCGAAGACAATCTCCCGCTCCGAGACATTATATTTCTCAATTTCCAAAATTCACGGAAAAGTTTTATATTCTAAAATTATGTTATCAGTTATGTCATCTTTAACAGGTTTGATTCATCAATTTCATTGCATGACTTAATTGATGTTTTTTTAAGTTGACATGCAGTTACGCATATGTACCGGAAAATGGTCATGGCTATAAATTGTTTTTTTTTAATATTAATGGGTCAGGTCTCCATTCCACATTAATTTTTAAAAGATTGAAAAGTAAATGTAAAATCTATTTTACATTTCAAAAAATGGAGTCCGAAACCATTCAATATAAAAAGCGATTTATGGAAAGATATTTAATTCAACAACACGATTTACCTAAAGCACTCTATCATACATTGATGACAAAAAGCCCTCGTAACGTAGTGGTTAACATGTTCAGGTTAAGAGAAAAAACGGGTTCGGTATTATGCCCAACCTTGAGCTTTGGATAGAGTTCGAATCTTGTGAGAGTTTTTCCTCACACATCTTAAAACAAACCTAAGTGAAAAATGAAATTATATAATCAGTAAGTTATTTAATAAACTAAAGAGGCAGATATGTAAAAGATGACTCTGACAAGGCAATTATTGAAAAACGTCTTAACATGAATTCTTACACTAAGAGTTGAAATTATTTTTGTCTCAAAGTGGGGATTGTCCTAGCCTTGGACACCTCTATTCTAAAACCATAAAACAGTAAATAATTGTGCCCCCATTAAATATTAAACCTTGAATTTGGTGAAAATTAGTGTACAGAAAATTAGATATGCACATGCATTTCATCAAAGTCTAGAAGTAGTACTGTACAAAGAAATAGCATTTTATTTCTCACATGGCAGCTAGATACGTATATTCCTCTCTCCAATCAACACCCCCCCCCCCCTCCTTGTAATACTAAACAATAGATGAACAAATCAAATGCAATATCTCACGGGAATCAGACCAAGCGAAAAATCTTAGGGAAACTTTAATTTTATTTTAGTAAGTTTTCTTTTCAACTAAAGTGTTACATAACAATCAATCAGTACTTGTGCAGGCTAGAAGCCCCCCCCCCCCCCCCAAAAAAAAAAAAGGAAGAAGAAGCGGTTTTGTATTCAAGTCGTCCGCCTTGTACCGTCGAAGGGGAGGAAGGGGGCTCTGAACTTGACATAGTAATTTTAAGTAAGTGTAAAAGATATATTTAAAGACCAGTTTTTTTCTGAACTAGGGTGTTGTATGCCTTACTATTGCTAACACTGAAAGATTGATAAATATTGATAAATTGCGGCTTTATCCCCTAAACAATATTATACGTTTACGTTCTTTATTCCTGCTAGTCCTGGAATTTTTTGTGGGTTCGTGGCTACAACCCCCACCCCCAATATTTCTTCCTAGGACTTTCACAGCTCTAATAATGCCTGAAAAAAGAGGATTTGCTTTCCTTGAAGAATTAACCCAAAAGCTACATGTAACCAGTATGAGTATTAATTTAAAAAAGACAAAAATTAATGTGTCTATATTTATTGAAATCATAAAACGTTTTATGTTGTTTCTGGTATTTAGTGAAAACTTTACTTTCAGTTCTCACCTGCTGTAGACCATATCTTCCTGATTGTAGTTCGAATAGGCTGATATATCAATGTATACAAACATGGTTTAAGGAAAAGCCATGGTTTTAATTGAGGATGAAGATGTAGAATTTTACGTGTTATAATTATACATGTACGTGCGTATTTCGTGTTGTCCATTTTACTGAGCAATGCCAAACAATAACAATACGTCAATAGCGAATATGACTGAGAATTTATTCAGTATTTGTACACAACTTCAAAATTAATGGGTTTTTTTTTTTTAGATTTCTGTAGCTCAGTATTTTTTAATGTATTCTTTTCTTTTGCTGATACATGATACATACGTTTTATATGCATGACTTCAAAGAAAAGTCCGAAAATATTTGTTTACCTCCTCAGTCCTGTGGGATCAACTAATCAAAGTAAACTGCTCACCCCCCCCCCTCCCCAAAAAAAATTAAATAGTGGACCTATACACCTTCTAAAGAGTTAGTGAACAACTAAAAAAATCGTAGTATGATACTTTTTTGTGAAAAATGTGTAATATTCTAACAAAATCTATAACCATATAATTTACAAGAGGCAAAAGGGTTAAAACTGAGGAAATTCGGATTTTTGTTGAAATGTTCTTTTTGAGGTATGAGCACACTTCTGTCCCACAAATTTTTTTTCATGAATAGAAACCTCTTGATGTTAGTTTTAATCTGAACCCTAAATAAATTTGGGGCAGGCCTGTGCTCTATGTAAAATTTGACTATTTAGCCCCCAAAATGTGATAAATCAAGCAAATTCCTGATTTTCTATGATTTTGGGGCTATAGATCTCAGGTATACAAGTATGGAACTCCAAGATTTTCTCCACTTTGATAAACTACAATACCTAGACTACCTTTTAAGCAAAAATTTTTTGGCCAAAACTTCAGTTTAATTTTGACCATTTTACAGGGCATATTTTGACCCTTCGTGGGCCAGGCTCTTTCAGCGAGAGAGTCTAAGAACAGTATGGGGATAATTCACTGAGATATTTTAAAAACAGTATGGGGAAAATTCAATGAGAGAGTCTAGAAACAGTATGGAGAAAATTCCGCGAAAGAGACTTAAAGTGAGAGAGTCTGGAAACAGTATGGGGAAAGAAAAGTGAGAGAGTCTTGAAACAGTATGAGGAAAGAAAAGTGCGAGAGTAGGAACAGTTACGGAAAAGAATAAAGTGAGAAAGTCTAGAAACAGTATGGGGAATGTTCAGTTGGAGAGTCTAGAAACAGTATGGGGAATGTTCAGTGGGAGAGTTTAGAAACAATGTGGGGAACGTAAAGTGAGAGAGAATGAAAACAGTAGGGGAAAGTTTGGTGGAGGAGTCTGGATACAGTATGTTGAAAGTTTAATGAGCGAGACTGAAAACAGTTTTGGAAAAGTAAAGTGAGAGAGTTATGAAACAGTATGGAGAAAGTAAAGTAAAAGAGACTGAAAACAGCACGGAAAAAGTAAAGTGCGAAAGTCTAGAGAGAGTATGGGGAATGTTCTGTGAGAAAGTCTTAAATCAGTATTGAGAAAGTCAGGGATTCTAGAAACAGTACGGGGAAAGTAACATGAGAGAGAGAGTCTAGATTCAGAATGGGGAAAGTAAAGTGAGAGAGGCTGGAAACAGTATGGGGAAAGTAAAGTAAGAGAGTCTACAAACAGTATGAGGAAAGTTCAGTGAGAGATTCTAGAAACAGTATGGGGAATGCTCAGTGAAAGAAACTGAAAACAGTTTGAGGAAAGTAAAGTGAGAGAATCTGGAAACAGTATGGGGAATGTTCAGTGAGAGAGACTGAAAACAGTTTGAGGAAAGTAAAGTGAGAGAGTCTTGAAACAGAATGGGGAAAGTAAAGTGAGAGAGTCTTGAAACAGAATGGGGAAAGTAAAGTGAGAGAGTCTTGAAACAGTATAGGGAAAGTAAAGTAAAAGAGTCTAGAAACAGTATGGGGAATGTTCAGGGAGAGAGTCTAGAAACAGTATGGGGAATGTTCAGTGAAAAAAACTGAAAACAGTTTGAGGAAAGTAAAGTGCGAGAGTCTAGAGACAGTATGGGGAAAGTAAAGTGAGAGAGTCTGGAAACAGTATGGGGAAAGTAAAGTGAGAGAGTCTAGAAACAGTATGGGGAAAGTAAAGTGAGAGGGTCTAAAAACAGTATTGGGAATGTTCAGTGAGAGAGACTGAAAACAGTATGAGGAAAAGTAAGTAAGAGAATCTTGAAACAGTATGGGGAGTGTAAAGTGAGATCATCTGAAAACAGGGTGAGGAAGGTAAAGTGAGAGAGTCTAGAAACAGTATGGGGAATGTTTAGTGAGAGAATCTAGAAACAGTATGGGGAAAGTAAAGTGAGAAAGTCTAGAAACAGTATGGGGACAGTAACGTGAGAGAGTCTAGAAACAGTTTTTGGAAAGTTCAGTGAGAGATTCTAGAAACAGTGTGAGGAAAGTAACGTGAGAGGGTCTAGAAACAGTATGGGAAAAGTAAAGTGAGAGAGTCTAGAAACAGTATGGGGAAAGTAATAGAGAGAGTCTAGAAACAGTATGGGGAAAGTAAAGTGAGAGATTCTAGAAACAGTATGGGGAAAGTAAAGTGAGAGAGTCTAGAAACAGTATGGGGAAAGTAAAGTGAGAGATTCTAGAAACAGTATGGGGAAAGTAACGTGAGAGAGTCTAGAAACAGTATGGGGAAAGTAAAGTGTGAGAGTCGAGAAACAGTATGGGGAAAGTTCAGTGAGAGATTCTAGAAACAGTATGGGGAAAGTGAATTGAGAGAGTCTAGAAACAGTATGGGGAAAGTAAAGTGAGAGATTCTAGAAACAGTATGGGGAAAGTAACGTGAGAGAGTCTAGAAACAGTATGGGGAAAATAAAGTGAGAGAGTCTAGAAACAATATGGGGAAAGTAACGTGAGAGAGTTTTAAAACAGTATGGGGAAAGAAAAGTGATAGAGTCTAGAAACAGTATGGGGAAAGTAAAGTGAGAGATTCTAGAAACAGTATGGGGAAAGTAACGTGAGAGAGTCTAGAAACAGTATGGGGAAAGTAAAGTGAGAGAGTCTAGAAACAGTATGGGGAAAGTAAGTGAGAGATTCTAGAAACAGTATGGGGAAAGTTCTGTGAGAGAGTCTAGAAACAGTATGGGGAAAGTAAAGTGAGAGAGTCTAGAAACAGTATGGGGAAAGTAATGTGAGAGAGTTTTAAAACAGTATGGGGAAAGAAAAGTGATAGAGTCTAGAAACAGTATGGGGAAAGTAAAGTGAGAGATTCTAGAAACAGTATGAGGAAAGTAACGTGAGAGAGTTTTAAAACAGTATGGGGAAAGAAAAGTGATAGAGTCTAGAAACAGTATGGGGAAAGTAAAGTGAGAGATTCTAGAAACAGTATGGGGAAAGTAACGTGAGAGAGTCTAGAAACAGTATGGGGAAAGTAAAGTGAGATTCTAGAAACAGTATGGGGAAAGAAAAGTGATAGAGTCTAGAAACAGTATGGGGAAAGTAATGTGAGAGATTCTAGAAACAGTATGGGGAAAGTAAAGTGAGAGAGTCTAGAAACAGTATGGGGAAAGTTCAGTGAGAGAGACTGAAAACAGTATGGGGAAAGTTCAGTGAGAGAGTCTAGAAACAGTATGGGGAAAGTTAAGTGAGAAAGTCTAGAAACAGTATGGGGAATGTTCAGTGAGAGATTCTAGAAACAGTATGGGGAAAGTTAAGTGAGAGATTCTAGAAACAGTATGGGGAAAGTAATGTGAGAGAGTCTAGAAACAGTATGGGGAAAGTAAAGTGAGAGAGTCTAGAAACAGTATGGGGAAAGTAAAGTGAGAGAGACTGAAAACAGTATGAGGAAAGTAAATTGAGAGAGTCTTGAAACAATATGGGGAAAGTAAAGTGAGAGAGTCTAGAAACAGTATTTGGAAAGTAAAGGGAAAGA
The DNA here is from genome assembly GCF_032062105.1 of Saccostrea cuccullata. Classification (NCBI taxonomy): domain Eukaryota; kingdom Metazoa; phylum Mollusca; class Bivalvia; order Ostreida; family Ostreidae; genus Saccostrea; species Saccostrea cuccullata. The sequence continues at coordinate 31,374 of NW_026930718.1, read as the reverse complement.
GTCTACAAACAATATGGGGAAAGTAAAGAGAGAGGGTCTAGAACAGTATGGGGAAAGTAAATTTAGAGAGTCTAGAAACAGTATGGGGAAAGTGAAGTGAGAGGGATTAGAAATAGCATTAGGCATATTGATGAGATGGTGTCTGGAAACAATTTGCGGTAGGAATAGTGTTAGATTTGAAAAGAAGATACGTGTAATTTCGATTAGAAAGTCGTGCAATGTTTCAATGAAAGTTCAGAGTGGGAGAAAGAGACTCAAAAATAAGTATGGGGAAAATGAGAGAGTATGGTAACAGTATGGGGAATACTTAAATTTTTAAAATCAAAATAGTTTTTAATGTGGAAGTAATACTCTTTGCAGTGTCATATTTTAATATCAGCTATGTGCAATCTAATTTTTTAAAATTATCACATTATACATGTGTTGTTAAGTACATGTTGTTAAGTTCATATAAGAAGTACAGTTAATTATTGTATATTTTATATCGTATATTAAAAATTTAGAGGGATTCCGAAATACTTTCCCCTTTATTGAGTGAGAAAAATTCATTTCCCCATATACTAAAAATTGAAAAAATACACTTAAACGACAGAGTTTCGAGATAAGCAAGTAGAGTTTATAATTAAATAGATCTCTTAAGAAATAGTATATGCCTGTAAGTTTTAAAAAAGTACGATAAAGCACTTTCCCCATATAACTGTTGTAAGACACATTCCTCTGAATTAATGACAGTCGGGTAAGCTCTCTCTCTCTCTCTCTCTCTCTCTCTCTCTCTCTCTCTCTCTCTCTCTCTCTCTCTCTCTCTCTCTCTCTCTCTCTCTCTCTCTCTCTCTCTCTCTCGCTCTTGGAAAGATCTTTATTAATAAAAGGAAAAGGTTGCCATCGAATACTTTAAATAGGAACCAAAGAACACGTTTAAAACCTAATTTAAAAAAAAGATGTGATACAGCGTTGAAAAATATCTATTACTTACGGTAAGTTTATTTCAAATATACGCATAAAGAGTTCTCCTTCAATAGCAAAATGAGAACGGGGCTATGTTTACGGTCAATACGGATCTACCTTTCTTTTCTACCATACGTAAGACTCGAACAAAATAATATTTTCATAGGACAGAGATAGTATAAAGGAAAAAATTCATATTCGACAACGATATCAAAATACTAGTATTTACCGTTTTTGAGTTATAAAGTAAAAACTTTCAAGGGCCTATATCCCTAATTTGAAGGTCCAGCCCCTTTTTGGGGCGGAAATGAATTTTACGAGGGGTGATCAAAAAGTTCGCAAGCTATGTTTATATTAACAAAACCACAATTCAGATTTGAATGAAATTCGGTACACACATAGCCATATACCCGGCCACGGTAGCCTAGTGGTAGAGCGTTCGCTTCGTGATCGGGAGGCCCGGGTTCGATATTCATTCGCAGCGCCGCGTCATACCTAAGACGTAAGCAAAGGTAGTGACTGTTCCTTCGCCAAGCGCTCGGCACTAGAAGTGAAAGTCACGGGTCTTTCGGATATGACCTTAAAAACGTAGGTCCCTTGTCACGGTAGGCGCTGGCACGATAAAGAACCCTCACAGCTCAATGGCCCTGAGTGCCGAGTATAGGTCTATATTTGAAGCCCTTCACCGGCATACGGTGACGTCTCCATATGAGTGAAAAATTCTCAAGAGGGACGTAAAACAACATACAATCCATCAATTAATCAATCACATAGCCATACACAAGGTCTATAAAAGGCATATGCTGAATTAAGTTTCTCTCCTTGTTTGTGACGTCACAATATGAAAATGACGTCACTATTTAGGTCACTTGTTACGAAAAATGGTTGTCTCCGTCGAAGTCGTTCAACAAACGACTGTACAATTTATTGTAATATCTTAGAAATCCCTCTACAGTATCATATAATAATTTGTACACAGTTTATTGAGATAATTGAGTTCCTATAAATTCAATTAATGTTTGGATGAAGAATGATATGGTGATAACGAACAGTATTCAATCTCAAAGTCCATTAAACAATATACAAAATAAGAGCAGAGCAAACAAGGACCTCCGAAACATCAGAGGTGGGATCAGGTGCCATGGAGGAGTGAGCATCCCGACTGGTCACACCCGCCGTGTGCTCGTTGTCATGATCAGGAAATCACGGACAATATCCGTCGTCAATTCAGTGTATAAATACTGGATTAACAATTGGTATGAAAAACGTCAGTCAGCATTTGACTCAATGATAAATTGTATTTGCTGACAAGGTCATTGTATCGACCATAGAACTTAGGAATGATGACTTTAAACGAGACTGTTGATATTCTTGTTTCATAAACGTGCTTGTCAATGATTTACCTCGTTTAAGAAATTGTTCATACGTAGAGCATGCTTTTGCGTATCGAATCAACTGAGATATATATACTCCGTATGCAGGTGATGAAGGTATATTGCTGCATAAGTAAGGGAAGTTGACGTTAGAAAAGTTAAAGTCATCACGTTTATCATATAGCTTTGTTGTTAGATTACCATAAGAGTCTTTTTCAAGTAAAATATCCAAGTATGAAGCATTAGTGTCGGACTCTGTCGTATCTTTTATCTCAAGCTCACCAGGATATATCGTATCGACGTAGGAATGGAAATTATCCTTATTAATTGACAATACGTCATCGATATATCTAAATGTCGAGTGGATTAATCATTTTAGTGAAGGGAGGCTGGTGTTAAAAATGATACTTGTCATCTTGCCCAGTGAAAGCAAGTTTGAAAAGATATGTATTTTTAATTAAGCAATTTGCTATCAAAGACCTACAATTAGCAATTTGAAAAATAGTTGAATATTTGAACAATGGTATAAGTATTAAATAACTAAGATATCGTTTACTTTAGATTTTTAACGCATTAGATATGATAAAAAGGATGCACTCATTCTCTATCCACAATAAAGGTCTCTCCCAAGACAGAAGATTTGTGTTTTAATTGTCGCCATGCTTATTTTTGGAAAGGATATTATTATCCACCCATTCAGTTGCCGAGATATAACCATTTCTGACAAATTAACTGTTCTTTTCATAAAAATTAACTCACATGGAAAGAAATATAGAACTCGGAAAAATCTTTTAATTTTTGTGAATGAACGCTACGGAGGGTGTCACGTGACGCCAATATTACGTGATTCGCGCATGCGCAGAACGGTGGTTGATGTACATTAAATTGGGGAGGATTAATTTAAAATATAATCAACATTACAACCAAATATTGTTTCTTGCATGGAAGTTATTCAATTAGTTTGCCAACTTTTTGATCATCCCTCGTAAACATGTTAGACAACATTCTGATAGAGTTTAGTAACGTCTATAAACTCTGAAAATTTGAGCAAAATCCATTGAGAAATTTATATAAATCCTGGAAAACAAAGTTTACAACATCAAAGATACAATATACACACAATTATAATATAAACTCACAGTTGTATGTTCGACTACATGTACCGTACATACTCGGATGTTGGATTTGCCAACTAACATATGCAGATCATGAAACTGATACAGTTACAAGCATGGATTAACAAACTTTAAAGTTTGGATTTACAAAGTTACATGTTGGTTCAACAATACTTTCTTCCTCAATAATTTTTGGAAGATGTTTTGGTATTGATTCTATACACCCCTAATAATGTGATTGTGTTCTGCAAATTATAAAACCCAATGAGTTCAGAGAAGCTCTGACAGTGGCTCTGGCAAGAGTTTGCGAGACTTCAGCGAGATAGGGTAAATTATTCACGGAAATGTGGCTAGGAAGTGACAAGCACGTGGAGACATGGTAAACAGAAACGTGAAGCTGCGTTTTAGTTGTCACCACCCTATATTATCATTCTGTAGAAATGTACTTCAATCGATCTTTCCTGAATTCATTCAAGTTTAAATTAAAAGTATTCTCTATAATACAATGTTCTGCTATCATGAATTAAAATTTCTTTTTGGACAAATATTTTGATTGGGAACTGGGACTATATGTTTTGGCGTCAGACTAGCAAATGAGGCACCAGTGTGACTTTAACTTGACAAATCAGATGAATGAGAATTGCTTTATGGGTTACTCTACGAATACTACAAGAGTTTTACGCTTGATAGATTCCTTTATTGTACTAATTGGTGAATACAATTGTCTGGTGGATTCCCTGGCAACACTCGTAATCACGAGTTTATTTATGTAAAAAAATGTTTTGTCCATTTAAATACATACGAGAAGCTGCTCGTTTTCTTTACCCTTGAAGTGCTGGTGTTCTGAACTTGACACTAACTAAGTATACATTTTATTAAACATATTTTTCTCTAGTTAACACCAAATTAAAATCGCCCGTGATATTTTTCATAGTTTCTAATGTTTGCATTTTGTTCATAAGAACAGTTTTTTTTTTATTTTGCACTCCATTGACATAATCATAGATTGACCTGAACCACGTGTTCGAAGTAATATGTAACAACATGTATTTGGCGTAAACGTATTCGATCAACAACTGGTCAGTTGCTCATGGTAAGATCCTATATGCGCATTAATAGCAATAGGCATATAAGGCAAGCAAAGTTTTGTCAGTGTAGATGATATTACACATTTTTACCAGCGTATCAGTCGCTAGTAAGCTGTAATTTTTGCAGTAAACTATGATAAGATGTATTAATTGTTTTTTAACACCTCCCCCCAACCCTTAAGCCACCCATTTCTGTTGAAAATCATGAAAGTCTTTCAGAACGCAGCACAGTTAAGGTTACAAATGGTTACAAATGGAAATATCAGCAATTTTTTTTTTAGATAAAAAATACATACTTTATTAAGATGGGCGATTCTTTTTAGGACTTCACTGATTTAAAAAAAAATGTCATGTAATGTGGTTTCAATCTACATGTTAGGGACATTTAAATTTGTTATTTAGACTTGTCACGTGATATCGACGTCACATGATATTAGCAATTATACTTGCAGTTTAGAGGTCATCTATAAATTCCAATATTGCAAGGGCATAACCAAGTTACAATGCTTAGATTAATTTATGATCCTTTTCAACACAATATGTAGTTTGTGAAAATTGCTGCGATCCTATATAGATTCCCTTTTTTATTGCTAAAATTTAATTTGTTGGTTGGCAGGCTGAATATTTTGCTGGTCAACTACATTAAATATAGCTATGATTAATTTATTTGATTTCATGAGGTTCGCAGAACTTTTCAAATATCTTAATGCTTCTTAAGTTTATGTGTAAAAATTTGACAAGATATATTACGGGTATGCCCTTGCAATAAATCGATTTATTAGGGTCCTTCCATTACGTTTTCAATGAATTTGCATACAAACACACGGCAGTATCACTTGTCTGGAGAATGTACGGACAGTTTATGAATAAAATACTAAAACATAAATCGCATTCAAGTTAATGGCCTATTAATATTTAATTTGAGAACAAAAGACATTTTTCATTGTACAAAATGTGACTTGATCAGCCTCTCACTGTGTACAAACTGCGTCATTTTTGCTTGATGACGTCACATTGACAAGTGCATTGCGATTGATGCATCGTTTATATACTGTTGTGTGGGATTTAACAAACGACAAAACTGCATGTAATAGTAAGTTTGTATGTAGTATACAGCTATCCAGCTGTTTGAAATAGCAAATACTTTCATTTTGTGGTATTTTGAAGACCTAATCTTATGTGTGACGTCATAGTAAACATTTCCCGTACAAATTAGGCCCCGCCTCCTTTTTGTAACCTTAACTGTGCTTCGAAAGGTGTGGAAACACATTTTTCACAGGACATGTTTTCAGAATAAACAGACTACAGTAATTTCGCAGATTTTTTATGGCTTGAATATGGGGGTGGGGTATAATTTATACGGTAAAAGTTTACTGTGACGTCACACAAAAATATGACTTTTATGTATTTCTCATTGAACCTGAAAATGAAATAGTTTGCAACTTTTAGCTTTATTCGCATAATTAACAACAATAAAACTTATCAATGCATTTAAAAAACTTGCCAGTTAAATCCCATGTATCTTGTTATAGACAAAGCACTGATCGACCTGAACTTGTAAACATGACGTCATTTTGGTAAAAATGACGTATTTCATGCGCTTTGAGAGGCAGATTGAAGCTTTTTTAACGATGAAAAATGCGTTTTATCATTAAACGAAATATTATTTACAGGTTTTAAATAGTCGATTAATACCAATGCATATCCTCTGTTTAGTGAGATTATTAAATAATTAATTAGAGGATGTGTTTAATTAATTATATCGTGTTTTTATGAACAGGTTACGTATATTTTACATCGAGATGCCTCATAAAATCGCACTTTCGCAAGGGCATACACTTCATAGATCTTAACCATTTTTTGAATATAAAAAAAGGATATTTTTCTTAACTTGAAAAGTGCAGCTGCTTTCTTTAAATCGAGGGCGTAATTTTATAAGTACACAAAATATTTGGTAAAAGTCAAACATATTTCGACATTAGCTTATTTACCTGAAAATTTAACTATTGAAACGCGAAATATATTCAAAGCAGCAGCACTTTTCAGAAACTACAAAGTATGCTTATACAAATAATAACTTGAGTTTTTAATTTCAACTAGGGTATGCCCTTGCGATATTGAAATTTGTTCTTGACCTACATTCAGTACACAAACTATGCATTCATCACGTGACTGTCCATCGATGGGACCAAACTTCATACAGTACAGAGTGGGTTATACTATGCTATTTCAATAAGTATTTGTGTTCTGTGATAATAAAACAGCAAAATTAAAATAAATTCAGTTTTAAAAAGGTCCCCTTTTTTGCACGTCTATTTCCGTTGATTTCTCATAGTAGGCCTTAACAGTGCTGCGTTCCTGTTTACCGCCAATTTTATTCATAAAACCTGTTCTACCCTATAACCTTTGAATAGGTAAACTTAAACCACGTGTCTTGAATTTAGATCACAATAACATTAGAAGGGGTGTATTACGGACTAAATTTTACCGTACAGACATTCTGAACAGAATTTGATTATAAACAATAAGACACAAAATGATTTGCAATACGGATAGTTCCTCTTTTTCTCTGACTATGTATGTTAACGTTTGAACATTTTCAATTTCTTCTCATCTGAAACCACTGAACCAATTTCAATTAAATTCGGTATACAGCATCTATGGGTGGAGGGGAGCAAAATATATGAATTTTAATCAAATTCTGTTCAGAATGTCAGTACAGTAAAATCACAGTCATGTATTTCTGTTGATTGACAACTTATAGAACATTTGCAGTTGTAAGTAATTGTTGTTAATTTCACGTGTCTATATCTTTACGAACTAACGTATTGGACAAAATCTAGTATTACGAAAATGGGTTGACAAAACCAAAATGTCACTAAAATAGTCTGTCAAAACACAGAACGTTACTAAAAGGATGAAATAACACATAGCAATACCTGACAAAGAGAAAATGTTTCTGAGGTGATAAAACACAACAGTTTTTCACATAAATAAGTCAACAAAAGACTGGTATGTAGGAACACATTTGTTATGGCAAGTGCCCCCCTTTAACTAGATATGTCAAGTGTCTTTTGTCAAGACTTTTGATAATCTTTCATAACAGTTCTTTCTTTTAATGCAATCTTTTGGCGTAATATGTTGCGTTTTGCGATATCATTTTTGTGGACTCTGGTTTTATGACATGTATTGTTTAATTAAATTATAAGAGACCATGAGTTTTGTCATGTAATCGTATTTTCGTATCTCACTGTTATGTCCTGTCAATGATATTCTGTGTTTGCCATGAAACAAATGGACATAACGAACAGTATTTAAGCTCAAAAGTCCATTAAAAACAGAGCAAACACGGACATCCAAAACATCAGAGGTAGGATCAGGTGCCAAAGAGGAAAGAACACTCCCTGCCGATCGGTCACCCCCACCGTGTGCTCCTTGTCATGATTGGGAATAACGGAAAAATCTGTTTACAGCTCAGTAATACATACATGACAATACATGCATGACAATGTCATATCACACTGAATGCTATTTTGTGTTTTGTCATGTTCATACTTATGATTTTGGAAACAATTCGTTTTATTATGTCGTATTAGTGACATCTTGTCATCTTTAAATGATTCTCTTTATCCTTATAGTCCCGCTTTTCAAAATGCTTACTGTGGGTTGGTAGATGAAACATGGTAGCTGGAGTCAAATTCAAGGTCACCACATTCCTCGTACAAAAGATTCCTGCGCGACCTAGTTTATTTTTGCTTTAATATATATATATATATATATATATATATATATATATATATATATATATATATATATATATATATATATATATATATATATATATATATATATATATATATATATATATATATATATATATATATATATATATATATATATATATATATATATATATATATATATATATAAATTGAATATATATATATATATATATATATATATATATATTGTTACAATGTTTGAGACATGCAAAAGGACTGTTTTAATGCTATATATATATTTGTTACAATGTTTGAGACATGCAAAAGGACTGTTTGAATGCAGCAGCTCAAAACCGGTAGTGATTGAGGAAATTATTCTATACAGAAGCAAATAAAAAAGGAATTTCCCTGTGTTATAGAAGGTTTTCTCAAAAATGTATCTCTTTCCTGGATGTGTTGAATTGATTTTCATAGTCTTTGGATTTTTTTCTCTGTACCTCATGTATGAAAAAGTTATCGGTAATTACTTTATTACTTTTCCTTAAAATTTTCTGATCCTCAAATTTGTTTATCTCCAAATGATTAAATTGTGAAATATTTTCGTTGTTTGACGTAGTCCTTAAGTTTCAAAGCCTAATTGTCACATTCTACCCCAGGCCAAAGTTTCGAAAGAAAATTGTCTGTCTTCAATTTGAAACGGATGGGGCACATAATTTTATTTTTTAAGGGGGAGGACAACCGGTCAAAATGTCTTTGAAATACCCAGATAGGATTATAAGGACTTTATCAAATTACATTGATGGGATACACATGGGAAACATTCGTATAAAGAGAAGTATAATAATATGAGGTATATAACGTCAAGACTATTAAGGAGGGTCTTGTTTTCATATTTAATACTTTTACTTAAAATACAGAAAAACGATTAGAAAAATGTTGTGTGTTTTAAATAGATATATAGCTGTAAAGCGACTCATTGTCTTGACAGTACACTGTTATGACACCTAATGCCTTTTCTATGCCTTTTTGGACTTTTATAACCTTTTTCCCTTTGTTGTTTTTAAATCTAGAAGAGAGGTGTCGTCCCCTCTCTGTCGTTCTTCTGTAATTTAATGAATAACATTTTGGTGTCTTTTAACATTTTTGAAAAAAAAAATTATTTGGTTTTACTAAAAGTTTAAGAAACGTTACTAATGTTCTTTATTTTTGTTAAAAAAAACAGTTATAATTAAGACATTTGGGAGAGATAATTCAAAGATCTTAAAATATGCATCTGCATATTTTTTTTTAAAATGATACATGCTTCTTGCCTCGATAAAGGGATAAAAAATATTTGATTAATTAATTAAAGCTCGTCTCGTATAGGAAATTAAACTTTAATAGGAGAGAACGACGCATTAAAAAAAAATGCAATGATATTTTTTTTTCATTAAAGATTTTCCTGAATTTAAATTTCTTTTAAATTTTGAAATTGCTCAATTTCTTTTTTGAATTTTATGAAATTGCAATTTTTATAATTATTCTATGAAGAACATGCCGCCTATTGTAACAGAAGTAAACCATTACACAGTTGAATTAAAAATAAGAAAGTACAAAAACGACGTGTCTTGTTTCCATTTTATGAATGATGTATTTAGTTAGGTTTTTTTAAAAAGCACAAAGTTAAACAAATCTTTATCAAACATTTAAAATTATTTACACTGATAAACACGGGAATTCTTGATGAATATTACAACGATCCTAGAAAAAAAAACATAGTCCAAGATAAATGCTGACAAGATTATACACTTTAGGCCTTCCATTTCATGCTAGGTAAAAAAAAAACGGAAAAGGTGAAAATTGTAAATGAAAAACAATTTTCGTTCAAAAGATTTAATACAGGGTTATGTTTTAAATAGCACCATATCATTCATATCTAAGGGCGTGTACTGCATAAAATATGTTTTTAAATAACATTATATAATTTAGCATTATATTTTGTCCAAATACATTTGCAATTTTACCTTTACTTCATAAAAGGGATTATTCCCTATCTTTGAAATTATGCAGATTACAGCTTACAATGTTTATCGAATAAAAATCGTATCCATTTTCATGCTCCGGGTTTGTATTTTCATCTATTTTTTGTTCTTTAAGGGAGCTCAAACACTTATAAAAAGTTTTTTTTTGGACTTGAAGAAAAACAAATCATATAAAGATGTGCATTTGGGACTATATCATTTAGTTTTATTGAAGGGCACTTGCTTTATATCCGCAGGGATATTTTTCAAAGACAATAGATTGTTTGTGAGTAGAAATCACTGTTGTTTTCTTAGATAGGGAAAATAAATGGGAAAATGAATTCAATTACTGATTTTTGGTCTAATATAATGCTAAGAATATTTTATTTAATCTATAACAAATTGTTTAATGAACTGTAAATAACCATTTTCTTTTATAATGTTACTTCTAGAGGAAGATCACTCTAACTGCACAAAATTACTCTTTAAATAGAACTCTTTAGCGTTCACTGTTTAGAGTTTCCTTAAAAACTCACAGTAACAAAATGAGAATAACCGAATAAAGGAATACTGGTGTCTTGTTATCATTATCATACTTTTATAAAATCCCGAGGAAGACATGTTTACGACTGATCGTCAGTTACATGAGAGGGGGGTAAACTCTGTTAACTGACATGTGTAATTCGCCACACAGAAGGAGATTTCTATGTGTTTGATCCAATACATGGCATTTCGCAAAATTTTGGAAATACAACGCAATTCCTTAACGGAACTAAAAGGTACAGTTCAATTCAGTACTTCATTAGATTAGATTTATGCCTGTTTTAAACTACTTAACATGCATTCTCTGTAAGCACCAAAAAATCTTGAAAACGACATATCTTCGATTTTGATGTAATTTGCACCACAGGTGCACCTAGGTACAAAACCAGCAAATATGGTGTTAGAAGTTTCCCACGTGCACCTCGTTGCCATGGAGACGGATTCATTGAATTTGACCATTTTTGGCCAATTTTGAACAAACAAAAACATGAAAATTGAGGAAATATGAATGCATTTTTATCTTAATGTAGTGAACTCAAATATAAATCTTTGTATCATAAGAAAACATCAACTGTTAAAGAATACAGGGCATATAACCAGTTATTTCAGAATTGACCCCACTCTTAGAAAACGGTTCTGCAAAATAGCATAGTTTCTCAAAATGTGAAAAATGGAAAATTTGGCATTTTTTGAGAAATTTAAGGTTAAATAAAAAAAATTGTCTACGGAATTTTTTCAAAACATATGCGTGTCGTCAAACGTCAGTATTAGTAGTGCCCCCTCAAGAAAAAAATGGAGTGGGATCTCAATGTTATTTTTAGTAACATGTATCTATATGTAGACATATTTCAGAAAAATCCAAAAAATGAAATTTGGGCAGAGTTTAAGATGCAATTGCTAGGTAATTATGAAATATACTGTAAAAGTCAATATGCTAATGTCAGAGACTGGACACCAATAACTACCATGCATATTATTTTCAGGGATTTCCGTTTTCTTTTTATATCTTCAAATGCCTAAATATAGACATGTCTCATAAAATGATGAAAAATGTCAATTTTCCATCATTTTGAAGCTGCACTGAATCATAAATAATAAAAATATGGATATCTCCAATATTTCATCAATAAGGAATAGTATCATATCTCACAAATTATTGAGGACAGGCTCTCATCTCTATAAACAGTACAAATGTCTAAAAATAGACACATGAAATTAACTGTTTAATGTTGATTTTCCACCAATTCTCAAATTAGAGATGGGAAATTTACCAACTTACTGTCATTAAATGTAACTGATATTATGTGGCTGACAAGAACAAAAGAACATTCAATGGAATGCAGCTTGATAAATAGAGGTTTCCATTTCTATTTATAGTAACATATGTTTAGAAATAGACGTAATGCAAAATATCGGGAAAATTTGGATGAATAATTGCTGACTATCTGTTTTTAACAGCTATTGGCATATAGTGACAAACAAGTTAAATTAAGCCTTATATCAAATACAAAATGAGAAGCAGTGGTTTCTATTTCTATTTATAGTAGCACATGTTTAAAAATAGACGTACTGCAAAATATCGGAAAAATGCCGTTTTTTTTGTACTTTTTTCTCACATTTTGGATGAACAATTGCAGACTATATGTTTTTAACTACTATTGGCATATAGTGACCAACAAGTAAAAGAAAGCATATATGAAATACAGAATGAGCAGCATAAATTTCCATTTCTATTTATAGTAACACATGTTTGAAAATAGACATACTGCAAATTCTTGGAAAAATATAGACTTCTGCATTATTCTTAACATCAGGAATGGATAATGTGCAGACAAACGGCTGATATTTGTTATTGACGGAAGGTGACTAACGAGCATGAAAAAGCTTTAGCAAAAATGTATAGGAATAATGTGTAGGTATTTTTCCATTTCTACCTATACTAACGTATAGTTAAAAATAGACATTCAGCAATTAATCAAGAAAATATAAAATCATTCTATTTTCTCAAATTAGGGACAAGAAATTGCAGTCAAACTTTCAGTAGCTGTAACTGACATAATGTAACCAACACGTACAAGAGAGCAGTAACCGAAATGCATAATAAGGTGGGTTTCCATTTCTATTTATAGTAACATATGTTTTAAAATAAAGGCTCAAGTGAGCTTTTATAATCATTTGTGCCTTGTCAGTCGTTGTCGTTCTCATTGTAAACTTTTTATATTTTCATCTTCTTATCAAGAACCACTGGTTTAATTTCAATTTAACTTGCCACAAAGTATCCTTGAATGAAGGAATAATACTTTTTCTCTGTTCGATTTTTCACTAAGCTTATAATTTATATTTCTGACCAATATTAGTTTGTTGAAATGCCTATTAATAGCAAAGCCATTTCTGTAACTAAAGTTACTCCCCATCCTCTCATAAAGACAAGTTAATTTTTAGTAGTAGTAGTATTTTAAAACGTAACAAGGAATCTTTTTCAAACACTGATACCAATGTATGATAGCATATTGCCATGAAAATCAAGTCTTTAAAAAGGAGATAAAACTCTAGTGTCATAACAAAATTCGTGTCGGAAGCAAATTAAAAGTGAAGAGGGCTGTCCAAACATGAAATCCTATTTCATGGGAGGGGGATCGAACTTCTTTCAGTACCATTTTTTTTCTTTCAAACACTACCACTTACCCTTATTCGACTACACTGCAACATGCCTGCTTAAAGGTTGGGGGGGGGGGGGGCTAAATCTACTCCCAAATGTTTATTACCTATATGATGTCTATATTTGAACCCCCCCTCCCCCGGTTCCAACAACTACATGTATGCTTATACGTAAAATAATTTTATAAAAACCAAAACAACAAATATTTTTAAATGCTTTAGTTAAAGTGTAGAGAAATATATATATGCATGTATATAGAGAGAGAGAGAAATCGAAAGTAAGCCAACACAAAAAATTTGGGCAAATTTCGGATTACTTTTGAACAAATTCTGGTAAGGCATGCATAGAACGATGGGGATCTGGATCCCTGGAATATTCAACTTTTTTATTACCCCCCCCCCCCCCTCTAAACGAAGTTTGGGGATATATAGGAATCAGCTTGTCCGTCTGTCTAGCTGTCCATCTGTCCATCTGTCTGTGCAAAAGTATCCGGTCCATATCTTCCTTAATGAGGAACATAAGAATCTACTACTCCACACAAAGATTGCCCATGACCTTCCGGTGTGTCATGATCTTGACCCAAGGTCATTTGGGGAAGTTCAAGGTCACTGAAAAAAAAATTTAATTCGTGTCCGGTCCATATCTTTCTTACGGATAAACTTCGCATGTTCTTATTTCACACAAAGATTTATCATGACCTAAGATTGTGTCATAACCTTGACCCAAGGTCATTTAGGGAAGTTCAATGTCACTGAAAAAAAGTTTCATAATTCGTGTTCAGTCCATATCTTTCTTATGGATAAACTTGGTAGGTTCTCATTTCACACAAAGACTGCCCATGACTTAAGGGTGTGTCATGACCTTAAACCAAGGTCATTTTGGGAAGTTCAAGGTCACTGAAGAAAAATTTCATAATTCGTGTCTGGGCCATATCTTTCTTATGGATGAACTTGGTAGGTTCTTATTTCACACAAAGATTGCTCATGACCTACGAATGTGTCATGATCTTGACGCAAGGTCATTTGGGGAAGTTCAAGGCCACTTGAAGATTTTTTCTTTATTATTTGTGTCTGGTCCATATCTTTTTTATAGCTAAACCTCAATCTCTACTTCTTCACACAAACCTTGCTTATAACCTAATTTTCTATCATGACTTTGATCCAAGGTCATTAATGCAAGGCCAAGGTCACTGACAGAAAAAGTTCATAAAAGTTCATAATTCGTGTCTGGTCCCTATATTTAGTCTGGTTTTTTTTTATTAGGATGAACCTTCGTTTCATTTACGAAAATAATGAGCAATTATATTTGCATTGAAAATGTTTTAGCATTTCTCTCTTCTCTTAGATCCATTAAATATTCATGATTTAACCTCTGAAAAACCTAGCGGGGGTATTTAGTCCCGTTTGGACAGTTCTAGTTTAAACTGACATAGTGATTTGAGCCACCGCATCCTAGGGAAAATTTTCTAGATGCACCAAAAAAAATCAATCGGGCTCAGGCTGTCGACCTGAATATAAACGATAATGCTTAATTCATTAAGAAAATCGCTGTCATTTGAGTGTTTTAATGCAGGGAAAACATACTTTTGTGATAAATGTATTGGGATGAGGTGGACGCGTTGGCGCACCGGATACAATTAGCCATGTCAGTTACAGCTAATGAAAGTTTGACCGCAAATTTCATATTCCCAATCTGAGAAAAACGAACGATTCTTTATTTTCCTGATTATTTATAAATATGTGTTAGTATAGGCAGAAATGTAAAAATACCCTTAAACATTATTCTTATACATTTTAGCTAAAGCTTTTTCATACTCGTTAGTCATATTCTGTCAATAACAAATAAAAGCTGTTTGTCTGCACTTTGACCATCCCTGATGTTAGGAAAAAAGTGCAAAAGTCTACATTTTCTCAAGAATTTACAGCATGTCTATTTTCGAACATGTGTTACTGTAAATAGAAACAGAAACCTCTGTTTCTCATTCTGTATTTCATATATGCTTTCTTTTACTTGTTGGTCACTGAATGCCAATAGCAGTTAAAAACAGATAGTCAGCAATTATTCATCCAAAATTTTAGAAAAAAGAACAAAAAATGATATTTTTCCGATAGTTTACAGTACGTCTATTTTTAAACACATGTTACTATAAATAGAATTGGAAACCTCTGCTTCTCATTCTGTTTTTGATATAATGCTTTCTTTTACTTGTTGGTCACTATATGCCAATAGCAGTTAAAAACAAATAGTCAGCAATTATTCATCCAGATTGTAAGAAAAGAGTACAAAAAATGACATTTTTACGATATTTTGCATCACGTCTATTTTGAAACATGTGTTACTATAAATAGAAATGGAAACCTCTGCTTATCATTCTGTATTTCGTATATGCTTTCTTTTACTTGTTGGTCACCATATTCCAATAGCAGTTAAAAGCATATAGTCTGCAATCGTTCATCCAAAATGTGAGAAAAAAAAGTACAAAAAACGACATTTTCCCGATATTTTGCAGTTCGTCTATTTTTAAACATGTGTTACTATAAATAGAAATGAAAACCACTGCTTCTCATTTTGTATTTGATATAAGGCTTTCTTTTACTTTTTGGTCACCATATGCCAATAGCTGTTAAAAACATATATTCAGAAATTATTCATCTAAAATTTTAGAAAAAAGTACAAAAAACGACATTTTCCAGATATTTTGCATTACGTCTATTTTCAAACATGTGTTACTATAAATAGAAATGGAAACCTCTGCTTATCATGCTGCATTCCATTGAATATTCTTTTGTTCTTGCCAGTAACATAATATCAGTTACATTTAATGACAGTAAGTCGGTAAATTTCCCATCTCTAATTTGAGAATTGGTGGAAAATCAACATTAAACAGTTAATTTCATGTGTCTATTTTTAGACATTTGTACTGTTTATAGAGATGAGAGCCTGTCCTCAATAATTTGTGAGATATAATACTATTCCTTATTGATGAAATATTGGATATATCCATATTTTTATTATTTATGATTCAGTGCAGCTTCAAAATGATGGAAAATTGACATTTTTCATCATTTTATGAGACATGTCTATATTTAGGCATTTGAAGCTATAAAAAGAAAACGGAAATCCCTGAAAATAATATGCATGGTAGTTATTGGTGTCCAGTCTCTGACATTAGCATATTGACTTTTACAGTATATTTCATAATTACCTAGCAATGGCATCTTAAACTCTGCCCAAATTTCATTTTTTGAATTTTCTGAAATATGTCTATTTTTAGATACATGTTACTAAAAATAGCAATGAGATCCCACTCCAATTTTTTCATGAGGAGCACTACTAATACTGACGTTTGACGACACGCATATGATTTGAAAAATTTCCGTAGACAATTTTTTTTATTTAACCTTAAATTTCTCAAAAAACGCCAAATTTTCCATTTTTCACATTTTGAGAAACTTTGCTATTTTGCAGAACCGTTTTCTAAGAGTGGGGTCAATTCTGGAAAAACTGGTTATAAGCCCTGTATTTTTTAACAGTTGATAATTTCTTATGATACAAAGATTTATATTTGAGTTCACTACATAAAGATAAAAATGCATTCATATTTCTTCAATTTTCATGTTTTTGTTTGGTCAAAAATGGCCGAAAATGGCCAAATTCAATGGATCCATCTCCATGGCAACCGGGTGCACGTGGGAAACTTCTAACATCATATTTGCTGGTTTTGTACCTAGATGCACCTGTGGTGCAAATTTCATAAAAATCGGAGATATGTCGTTTCCAAGCCCTGTAGTAAATTTTTTGGTGCTTACAGAGAATGCATGTTAACTTTTAAAATGGTTTCTGAATCTCGTTACATTTGCTTTGTTTGATAATGCTACACATTCTGGGATAGTTTATTATTAAATTAATTAAAAGAAGACTGCACTAAAGGACATGCAAAATTTGCTTCAAAATAAATATTCAAAACACATATTTTTCTTTGAATTTTAGGAATGATCAACATCTAATCTAACACATAATTTTCTAATCTCATCTTTATTTTTACAGAATAATTTTACGACGTGAACGTGACACCGGAGTTGCTTTATCATTAGTTTACTTGTAGTTTAGATCGAATTGACTTGTCCGCCTTAACTGACCCATTCATTTCAATACATACACCAGAGCTTCAATGGTATTACGACTGTATCATTTCTAATTCAAATGAATCCCAAAGTACCATAGACAGCGTGAAAAAGTGTGTTTATTTATTGCATAACAGATGCAACACAGCACGGACAAGAACAATAAAAACCATTAGGCTTTAGATGTTTATGGAGGAAAACTTTTAAATAGCTTCCGAATCTAAGGATAATTTACTTGGTCCGAGATCCCCGAGGTCTTCTCAATTCACAGTTTGAACATGTGACATAGGAGAAAAGGATGTTAACAACTGTCAAAAATATATGTAATTCTATCTTTTCAGATCTGTCACACACTAAGGAGTTAAAGTTGTGTCATAAAAGCAGAATAATGAGTATAATATATGAAAACCTATGTCAATATCCGTTCAAAGTTGTGCCAAAAATATACAGGTTTTTGAACATAGAGTATTCAAAAATGACAGAAAGTTATATATCAAAAGGATCATGAACGGACCAGTAAAAAATGCCACTACTACACAGATCGAAGAAATCCTCTAGGAAACGCTTACAGGTGAATTCGTGCTAAAGAGGAAACAACCTTGATAATTATTGACTTATGTTGCTCGTTTCTCTTTCCTTCATTGGGATACAAACATTTAAATTACGAAGAATTGAATACAAATTTTGTGTCTTGGATGCCTACTTGATCTCTTATTAAATTTATACTGCTAAGGAAATTATGTTTAAAATGAAAATTGTTTTGCTTTTAGATTAGGTTCCCCTCTTTGTCTGAGTGTTGTTAATATTTCCTTATAAATGGTTATGTGAATGTCACAGGGTGACAATTACTTGTTTTTATTTTATTTAGTATAATTATTTAGTACTGCTGGTATAGTAAGTTAAGGTAGTAAATAAGATTGCTGTAGTGAATTCCTTTCATTCATACCTGTTCATTTATTGTCATTGTGTTTGTATTGTATTCTTGCTTGTCCGGTGTTCTGTGTCACGTGAGTATTTGGTTGTCAGGTGATTGTCTTGTGGTCTATTATTACCCTGGGTGTGAGTGGTAGAACCAGTATGTATGGGGTGTGGTAGTTATTTACGCATGTGTGAGTCCCGGTATATATACTTATGCACGGACTATTCATTTTAATCTGGACGATACATTTAGTTACTAGTGGAAGTTCTCCTGCGAGAAATCTATGTTATAGCAGTTTAACTAAGAAATTCTTTACGGATTCCTAGTGCAATTTTGTAATAAGTAAGAGTAAATTAATACTTATTCTTATTTTAAACTATTCTAATTAAATAAATACTAGTGTGTGTGAATTTGTACGAGTGTGTCATTTTCATTGCAGGTCACCTTCATTCATTTGTTCGTTTATACTTCATTTATTTTCATCGTTCCTGTAAATTGTCATCCAATAAAAATATAAACCTCCATTGAAGAATATTGTGTTAACTGAATTATTTCCTGAGATAGGAGACCCATGACATGATCATGAAAAAGGGTTTTAAGGTACTCCGATTCTCGGGGTCTGAAAATCAGGTATTAACCAATTGCAAATTACCAAAAAATTGTCTATGGAATCCCCAAATAACGTGTTTTATCCCACGATATTTATTTTTCAAATTACATCTCTAAAGTTAATTATATTATATAGGGAAAATCAGTTAATCAAAAGTTAAATTTCAGGAAATGCGAATAAAACACCTACTCTGTATTTCCCAATTCAAATTTGATCACCAAAAAGAATTTAGAAATAAAATTCATAGGCATCTAGGCTCTTGAAGAAATTGCAAAACTTTTATACATAAAAGGTACTCTAGTTCCTTCTATTCACTTCGATCATTTTAAAATGCAAAGTGTATAAACAAGTTTTATACATAAAAGGTACTTTAGCTTCTTCTATTTACTTCGATCATTTTACAATATACAGTGTATAAAGATTTTTCTATCATTGTAAAACATCATAAATAACTTCTAAAACATTCGTATCTATTGTTAGAATAAAACAAGTTAAATTTCTTTATAAACGTAACTTTAAATTCTTTTGCACAGCTAATTGTACAACGTAGGTTTCTCGAACGTTACACGAATGTGACACGTATGTGACTTCACGTACGTTTTTTCCATAAAAATGCACCACGTACGCTATACGTACGTTTTCACACGTGTGAATATCTTGCGTGTCACATATGATAAATATACGTATTGCCTACCATACGTTACACATATATTGCACACGTCCGTTATTCATACGTTTCACATATGAATAACATACGTGCAACGTGTGTGTAACACATGTTTCTTATAACATGTTTAATGGGTTTATTATTTGCACTGCTCATATTGTAAATGTATAAATGCCAAAATGTGTCAAACCATGGTTAAACACGTTTTGAACATTTTTTTCACATATTGTAAACGTTGGTGAAACTAAAATTACGTGCAATTTAAATATTCAATTCATGCATTTGACATAATTTCCCTTTAAGGCTTATTTTCTTTTCATCTATTGAATGATCCACTTTCTGGTTATCCTTCACTTTAAATTTCCTGATCCTAATTGCTCTTGAAGCAATCACAACAAAAGACACATTTAGATTTAAGCCAAATTTAATGTTGAGTATGTTAACATCAATTCTTTCTTCTCCAGTTCTCTTTTATCTGTAAAGAAAAAGAAAATATTAAATGCATGGAATAAGGGAAAACCCATTTTTCCCTGAACATTATTATTATCCACACATTAATCCTGGTTGATTCCCTGTAGAACTT
Organism: Saccostrea cuccullata; assembly: GCF_032062105.1. NCBI lineage: Eukaryota > Metazoa > Mollusca > Bivalvia > Ostreida > Ostreidae > Saccostrea > Saccostrea cuccullata. The sequence goes on along the minus strand of NW_026930718.1, from coordinate 11,026 downwards.
AAATATAAATACTAAATAACAATAATTAATTTTTTAGTATTCATAACCATAAAACTTTTAAACTATTTTTTTCACTATATCCTCAAATATCTATCTTGCAATTCTCTTATCTAAAATTCATTAAATAGCATTGATTTGTGGGTGAACTCGAAAAAAAAAATGTGTTTGTGCATACTGATACCCCATATGCCAGGTTATGGTTAAAGTTTCTCAAGTGCAAGTCAAACCCCAAAGTCAAGGTCAAAGGTCAAAATTGTTGACATCCAAGGAAGGACTTGTCACAAAGAATAAATCTGTGAAATATGAAAGCCCTACTACAATCAGCTCAAAAGTTATGATCAAAGTTAAAGTTTTCTAACAGTGGGTTAAACTAGAAGTTCAAGGTCAATTATTTTAATTTATACACATCGAAAGGTCTTGCCACAGTAAATATACAAGAGAAGTATGAAAGCCCTTGCATCAACTGTCCAAGTTCAATTCAAATGTTAATTTAATATACCAGTACAAAAGTATTGTCACAAGGTTAGGGTTAGGGTTAGGGAATACCCAGGTCTGTGAAATACGAAGGCAATACTTTCACCCACTAAAATGATATGGCCACTGTGAAAAGATTTTGCAGACAGACAGACAGGGCAAAAGCTATAGAGAAGTACCCCAGAATCTTTGATTACAAGGGTATAAAACTTATTCCTCATTGTCATGAACTTAGTCTATTTGCTTTCAACTTAGGAGCATTATATAGATTTCCAATGAATCAATGCATTTTCAGTTTACGATTAATTAATAAAACTGTGCCTTTACATCTCATCCACCTACCCTAGGGATATATGAATTTCATAGCTTTAGTAGGACTCAATGCTTATGAAAATCTTGCTAACAGTTTGCTCGATGTCCAATTAAAAAAAAAAAAATTTTGAATTATTTTGATGGGTAACCCCCCCCCGTAGGTTGGAAGGTGGTGGTGGGGGGAGGAGGCTGTAAATGCTAAAATTTTACTAGACAGAGCACAGTGTATGACAATGGACAACAAGAAACTCAAGGGCCTTGAATCGCTCTTCTGATAGATTGTACAATCTATCACTAGTATTTGAAGCCTCTAAGTTTATAAGACCCAAAGTAAATCAACCGAGAAAGTTTTATGATACTTAGCCAGTTCGGACTGGTTTATTTTAGATATTTTAGTAGAGCTATAAAATACCATAAGTAGGTCTTGGTGACCTACTTTTTGGTCGAAATTCTCCAAAAAACCCAAGATGCCTCAACTGACAAAGTTTAACAATTCTAGGCCAATATAAAGTTTTTTTTGTTTTATTTTCCTGATTATCTCCCCTGGTATAAGGGCCAAGCCCTAGTTTTAGTATAAATGGTAGCCCTTGGGCTAAGGATGACCTGTGACAAATTTGACAATGATTGTCCAAGGGGATCTTGAGTTATGGTCCACATTCAAAAAAGTTTATGCACATCGTACAAATGGCCATAGCATTATCTCTTCGAGCCTTTGGCTCAGAAGAGCTAGAAACCGTAAATACATGTACACCTATTTACTGGCTATGAGGACAATAGCTAGTTTATCACCCCCCCAAGACAGCAACTATTCCCCAAGATGCAGTTGAGGGAAATAGTTTGCTGTCGAGGGAGATGATAATAAAACAAGTTATTTTCCGAATAGTATGTAAATAGGTGTTTTATTATGGCACCTGATCCCACCTCTGATGTTTCGGGGGTCCGTGTTTGCTCTGCTCTTACTTAAATTTTGTATTGTTTTATAAACTTTGAGATTGTTCGTTATCTCCATATCCTTCTATTATACTGAAGCTGACTTAACTTATATGTGAGGTCCGATCTGGATAAAACCAGAAGAGTTACGAAATGAAAAATTGAACTTACCTTCTGCATTAATCTTTAGCTTGGCATGGACCCATCTGTTTTTGTGTGTGTTCCAAATGTATACTTTTTGTCCTTGAGGTTAAAAAATATATATATTTATTTAAAAAAAAGTAGACAACTTTCACATTAAATTTTACAAAAGTTCTTCCCCTTTGCGGGTTCAATCCGGCGTAAGACCCTGTTTTTCCTCTGTAACTTTACCAAATTTATTTGTCAGTAATTTAAAAATAAAATCTGTAATGAATATGTTCATTAAGATTTTCATGTTGCCCCAAACTTTGGCAATACAGGACAAGTACAGATCTAAATTGTCCAATAACGTTTGAAGATTGTAAGTAATAGAGAGGTTTAGCAAACCAACGTGTACTTGTACATATATGTGTAGCACCAGAAATCTGTGCATTACGTCATCACTTTTGCTAATGACGAATTTCTACACGTATCCTTTTACGCAGGTTACGTGTAGATTGCCAAGTACACGTAAGTCCAAACTTGTAGCTTATAATTCTTAAACTACTGCTTATTTTTCAAAAAGTGTGCGTTTTTCTAAAACCTGAATATTTAATGCAAATAACTGATAAAAGAACTATACGTCAGTAAATGAAAAATATTTATTTATAGGGAATTAAAATCACAACATCTAGATTTTCGAAACAGGCTTTGACCGAATAAAAATATAAGAAATCTGTACAATCTTTTTCTCATAAGTACATGCATTTACTTATGTAAAATGGTGATATACGTATTAAATTCATTGCTTTTTCGGGTGATTTTTAATTGTAAACCACTATTACATTTAAAAAAGTACAAGTACAAGTACAGGTTATACTTTGCTTAACAAGAAAAAAATGTTTACGTGTACGTGTAATTCTAACTTGTATTTTAAACACGCACATGTACAAGTACAAATGAGCTTGCTAAACCTCTCTATTAACAGGTAACTTACAAAGGACAAAGTGGGAAAAATGAGAGTTACGCCGATAAGGGGAGATAACTCTTAGTAGTGTGAAATTCGTCAAACTCAATTGCATTTCAAATTTTACATAAAAAGCTTCAAGTTACATGTAGTATTTGCAAGTCTAAAAGCAATATGATCAGAAAATCTTATTCCTTTTTAAAAGTATAACCATATTCAAGATTATACTGGTTAAACTTTCAGAATCTGTTTTGAAATCCATTCTAGGCATATAGGTGTTTACAAAGATGAGCTTCAGTCACCATCTTGGAATGCATATCTAAAATCACATAAAAATTCACAATCTCAAACACAATTAATATTCATCATAAGGATGAAAAAAGGCAGATATGAAAAAAAAAACTGTTACATCGGCCATTATTGCCCTCAAAGATAATAATTTCCTTTACCATGTAATGTGATGCTTTAAATACTGTCAAAAGAAATTTGGATTTTAGCATCAAATTGTTGTTTCTTTTTTGCATCTTATTTGGAAGGTTGAAAAATATTTTAGATAAATATTTAATTGTTCTTAGAGTATTATCAAACTTCACCTGAATTTTGATATAACTGTAACGTGCCCGTGTAGATGGATACACGTGGGTGCTGACCAAGACAACTCACTGCCTCAACAATATTTTCTGTTTTTGGTAACCGAAATCTCCATTATGTACTACACTGAAAAAGAAACACCTCCTTAGTTTACATGTAACAGACAGTCATAAAGTAATTTAAAATAATTGTTGATTTTATGCATTCCTCACCGCTAGTTAGGCCCTAGAACTTGCAGACGTCAGAGTTCTTTTTCCAGTGACGTCACTGGTAACGTACATGTAACAAATAAATGGAGGCTGGAAAATTCCGGTAGGTATATTTTATAAGTTTTATACGGATACGCACTGTATATTTGATAATTATCTAGGTAAATCATTTACTCCCTTTTGAGATTTGTTGTGAAATTATCGTGAATTTCTTTATTTTTTTAGAATTTAGTTTTGCTCTTGAATTCGGATTGATTATATCTACCGATGACCGAGTTCAATTTTATGTGCTTCTACCGATATCCGATACACTTGACGAGATTGGAAAACTTTTGATGTAAACTTTGTTAACTGTTTTAAGAGTAAATTTTAAACCAATGCGAACTGATAACATCATATCAGACATGAAAGTGGACGTAAGGTAAACAATGTGAAAGAAATTGAATTGAAACATTAAATACGCAAAACACACACGAAAAGTCAACAATGCACACACATGTGAACTTCAGTTGTGATTGGGTTTAACCAAATATCAAAATAATGTTTATGTTAAAAAAGATAATTTAGATTTTAAAATATTATAATTATTAAAATACATGCAACTTCTGATCTAAGGACCCGTTATACATGTTATCAGAAGGATTTTATAGATGGTCATATCACTATGATTGCTGTTCTTCCTGAATAACAGGTTAAGCCTTAAGTGCCTATTGATTGTTATGCTAAATAATATCTTGATAGGTTCTCCAAAATCACTTAAACTATTAAGTAACAATAGTTAGTCGTGGAAGTCAGCCATACTTTAATACAAAAAGTTCCTGTATTTTAAACGAAATTATATAGTCGCTAGCAACAATAAATGTTTAACGCATTGTTTTTTTCTCTTTACAGCAAAAACTTAATGATAATTTGATTAATAAATTAAATTTGAAATAAAATAAAAAGGATTAGATTTATAGTCAACCTACATTTATCATACATGTATGTAATAGTATGGATTTACAAAATATACAGCCTTCTCATTCTCAAACATAATTTTTCACACACATGTAAAACACCATTTTAAACGTATATGTAACATGTGCCTGATAATTCACATACTATATTCATCAACATATATATAATGAGAGCTTTATAATACAAGTTAACCATAAATTTCTTATGTACATTAATATATTTAATGTGTGGTTTATAATAAACATAAACTATACATGACATTTGTGCTTTATAAAACACATGTAAACCATGAGTTCATTAACGTACGTGTAACATATGGTTGACAATACACATGTAAACCGTACGTTTATTAATTTACGTGTAACGTATGGTTGCACATAACATATGTTACACGTATGTTTCATGTATGTAACACATACGTGTATTCTAAACATACTTTTAACGTGCGTTATGTGAAACGTATGTAGTCACACATATGTAATACGTACGTTGTACCATATACGTGAAACGTATGTTTGTAATACACGTATGTGACACGTACATTTCACATACGTGATACATGTGTTATGTGCAACCATATGTAAAACGTACATGGTACAATTAGCTGTGTATGGTTTAAAAATTTCGACTTTTTATTAAACTTTTCTAAGAACCTTGATGTTCGTTTAGGGTATAAAATGAAAATTGTTGCTTGAAAACAATTACTTTTTAGCATCATTTTAACATTTTGTGAATGAAATCATAAATTTATGAGTTATCCTTCCTGGCTGAGGATCAGAGTTTCTTATATAGATAATTTGTCAGTATGAAGAGAAAATCAAGATCTGAGAGAAATTAAATTCATTCTTGTTTTTGAAAACAATTTTTTTATGGTATTTTTCAAACTACAATTGATGGTCTTTTAGTGGCTTTTATTTTAAATAATTTATATATGAATTTATTTAATGCTTTCAAGATAGAGTCAGAAGTCTTCCCTTTAATATTATATATATTTTTAAAAACCGTATCAATATTAATAAAGGTCATAGTGTACTGTTTATCAATCTTCTTTCATTCATTTTGGAGTAGATGAATAAAATGAGAAAACTGACACTCAAACTGCGTACTTTAACCAGTACAAAAGTTAATATTTGTTGTGAGAAGTTAAGAAAAAGGATTGATGGACAAATTGCTGGTCCCAGTTTTATACTTTTGTTTGTAAAGTGTTGGGAAAGTGTATTCTGTCGAGAGAATTTTAATTTTCACAGGAGTATTTTTCTTTTGCATGGGGTTGGGTCATTTACATGAAAGTATGATTAAATATATTCAAATAAATTAACAATTTTGGCGATTACTTGCAATTACAATAACATTGATTTTAACAATTGTTATGACCCTAAATTACTTTGAAGAATGTAACTTAATACATAAAAATTACTGTAATTTTATTTCAAAAAAAAAAAAAATGATGAACAAATACCTGAAAACAGCATAATTATTGAATTTGATTTTACCAGTGCCCCTGAGCAGTGTGTTGTGCTGTCTAAACATGAATTATCGAATAAAGAGAAGCTTATGCAAAGTCGTACTGGTACGCATCGTTATAAAATAGCAAACCCACTTACAAATATATGCATTTCCGTAAATTCAGATAATAAAGCAAACATCATTGACAATGCCATTTGTAAAAATCGGCCGACTGCCGATATTCAACACCCTTTAAATTCTGTTTTTATAGCATATGGTATCACAGGCCTATTATATTTTGCCAAAATAACAAAAAGATCATTATCCAACAGCATGAACAAAATTATTAGTTTTGCTTGAGCGGTATATATGGACCACAAGAAGGTGTTATAATATCATGTAATCAATTACGCCACATATTATGTAATCACCTATTTACATATTAATCATATTCATTTTAATTTTGTTGTGAATTTTTAGTACTGATAATAAGTAGTTTATTAATAATTTTATGACTTTCTTAACCAATTATTACATAACTAATTACGAGTATTTTCTATAATTAAAGTCACAGTAGTGGCAAAGTGTAACACACCCAAGTGTCTTGTTGTTTATGATAATTGAGGGTGAAGGTGGTTTCTAGAAATTCTGCGATAGCATAATTATTGTGAGTTTGGTTCACGACAGTATACGGAAAAGTTCAGGAATAAGAAGTTCCACAGATTACTTTTTTTATCAAAATGAAAAATATTCGAAAAGTTTGCTTTTTCTCAGACAACCCTCGTGTATAAAAAAAAATTGGCCCATGCTTCGATTCCTCTAATACCATTTAAACCTAATTTTGTTTTCTTGTCATTTGACATATATTATTAAAATCTTTTAACATTAAGATGCATAAGTATCTTGTTTTAAATTAGGTAATTTAAAAAATGGACTGTAACCTTAGAATGAGGTTAAAATTTTCATACCGGAGAATGTTTTGTGAAATTTTTTTGAAATGCAGTTTTCTGATTGCTGGATGCTTGCCTGTTTACATTGTGTTTGATATCTTGAGAGGTAAAAACAATTCTTGTCATTTAGCCTTCTCTTTCAAGAAGGAATATTTCACGTTATCATTCAATACATGTTTATTTACAGAGCTAGTTTATTTTTCTTTTATTCGAACACGTGCCTTGACTGTATATTCATCTTATTTAGGTCTCAAATATTTAAATGATGAGGGTTAAATTATTTGAACTATGATACTGGAAGTGAAATTCATTTTCAAATGTTAAATGTCAACTTTAAAATAGTTAATATGTGTTTGAAGTAGGCATGAATAAATTCTGAAGGGATCGTATTTATGTGCTGAAAACTTATATCAATAAGCAATTTCGATTTAGCTTAATTAACTGTCCTCTGATCGGCAAGAACTTATGACTTGCGCATATGGAAATACCTTTCTAGAAGTATTCTAGTCATTATTAAGTGTGCATTTACAAAAACAATTAGGGAGTAGCAAGAAGGCACTATAATAACGATTACGGTTGAAATGAACACATTTACATTTCTTAAATAAGTATATATATAATTATATGTATTCAATTTACTAATATGATTTTTCAAAAAAGTATAAATTTTAGTATAAATCATATTACCGAAAAACTCCATTGCTAATTAAGTCTAGTAGCGAAACTATTAAGAATATTTACAATTATTTTTTTTAAAATTTCAGTGCAACAAAGTACTTTCAAGGCATTTTTGTCAGTTGTACACATAAAACAGATTTGTACAATACAGAAGAGATTTAATTTTTGGCAATTAATCAAATAAAGTTTTAATGACAACTTGGGGAAAAGGTCCTTTATATCTACAAACTTAAACAATTAATAACAACAATCTCGAAGATAAAGGTGAAAAAACTCTTTAATTTTACTTTCAATTCTTTTTTCTTAGTAAATTAAAATTCCTTGACCGTATGCAGTATAAGGCAAAGTAAACAATTGAGAAGCGAAATAACCTTTATATTTGAATAGGTCTAAATAGGCTAGAACTGAAACATGTCGATCTACGAATAATATTACTATTATAATAAAATCCTGTTCTGACCAAGAGGATAGAGTCATAACACACAAGAAGAAATATCCGCCATGTGTCCAAAAGATCTTTTCTTCAAGTCTTATTCCTCGTGAAAATTTCCATAAATCTACACATACCTGTACTAGATGACTAATCGTATGGAAAATATAGAGGTGATGTAAACAATCTTATCTGTCAATTTAAACTAGGCAAAAGGAATGGGTCTAGGTAAATATGCATTATTTCAATGAACGTGAACTATCTTATTTGAAAAATATGAAGTTATCATTTTTAGATTTAATATAAAATAATAACAAAGAAACATAAGATATCGTAAAACCGTCATGGTTGAAATACCTTGCACCATGTGTGAGGGTCGACCAAATATTTAAATGGAAAAACAAAATAGTGAAAATCTTACCTCCCTTATATTGCGCCATTTTGTGAATTTGATGTTATCTTAAAAATGGTATTTTAGAAGCAAATTAAGGTCTTTTGGGAAAAAACACTGTTTTTTTTTTTTTTTTTTTTTGTTTTTTTTTTTTTTTTTTTTTTTTTGTTTTTTTTTTTTAGTTAGGAAAAATCACTCTGATGTATTATAAAATATTTGCAAAAATACTTAAAGTAAATATTTTAGATATAAAAAAGATGGGGAAATATATCAAAAGTTTGCTTAGTAAAATCATACATTTCTTTGAAATAAGCTGTAAATCTTATTCATATATGACAAATTTAGGCATCAAAACAAACATTCTTTTAATATCGATTGTATTCATAACATATATAAATGCAAGTAACATACTACATTTATTTCTCCTGTGCAACGCAACAGTAATATAGATTTCATACTATACCATTTAATCCACTTTATTGCTGTACATGCATCATTACATCGTCTTTTATTATCAATACTTAAAAATATTTAAAACTTACTTATACATTTGCATGACTGTTAATACAGTATAAATAACAAGTTGCAAAAAATAAATTTTAAAAAATGTGAAATGTTTCCTTCAGATATTCCCAAAGTACAAAATATTTTGAGTCAACAATCATGTACTAGTTATTAGTAAATTATCTTTCAAGGAATTTCATTCTGGTCAAAAACTACATCAATCTTGTTTCATGACGTGCTCAGTTTGTCACAATCATATAAGAATACATGCATTAGATATCTCCTGTCTCCCAGGAAAAATAAGATGTTATCGGGGTTTATTGTAATTTTAAAATATGCAGTAACCACTTGAAGTCCACTTGAAATCATCTGCTCGGATTCCTCTGTTTTCTTTGTGCGCATCACTGACAATCACTGCAAGTTCCCATTTGTTTATTCCGCGTAAGACGTTTAAAAGTTGATCCACCTTCTTCTTTGTTCCCTTCTTGCCCCGCCAGGCCCAGAGTATCGCAAGATTCTGAAACATGATTGGATGATGTTGCCCACTGACCTCATCCATCACACCATTCTTTATGTTATCTAATGTTAGTTTGGGAACGCCAAGTTTGAGCCCAATCTGTTGAACTGTTTGTGGATTCACAAAGCAGCTTAAGATCTCAATACTGGGAAAACTGAGAACCGAAACATCCTCTGGAAAAAAAAAGTACCAATCTGTTACAATGTGTTCTACTAAAAGAATTCTCGGGGCATTTGTTGAAGTTGCATCCTTTTTGAAAGGTAAATGGATGTCCAGATATATGTAATATCCTATCTTTTTTAAATATGATTAGGTTTCGTCCTCGATTTATATAATCTGTCTTTCATTAAAAACTTTATTGGTATAACTCTTGTACATCCGGTGTCAGGAAAGGCGTTGATGCTGTCATCCGTAACAAGTCCAACTCCAAGTTCAATGTAAAAAATATCGTAACTGTTGGAATAAATTTCTCCTCAAAGTCGAATCATATGTAACATCAATGCACTTGCACCAAGCAGTGAAAAGTTATGGCCATAGTTAATGATTTTTTTAAAGAGGGCAAATTCCAAAGTCATGGGCAAAACAGTCAGTAACCAAGAAGCTTTAACCCAAAGATGATAAATGTGAAATAGGAAAGCCGAAGCTTCAATTGTTTGCATTCTCGTGGCCCATGTTAAAATTTTTAAAAGTGAGAAAAATCTTGAAGTAAAGGTCAAATTCATAAACCTGAAAATTTATGTTATCAGAGGAAAAACGTGAAATATAGAAAATCAAGTAAATAAGATCATGTACTTCTTTTTTTAAAGTAAGGCAAACTTTAAGATCAAATGTATGACAAGTTTTAAGGTCAAGTAATAAACAAATCAAAATAGTCAATACGAAAGACATGTTTTTGTTACAAGACAAACAAAATAATATGAAATATGAAAGCCCTACAATCAAGATTTCTGATCGATTTCTTTTTTTTTAGTTTAAAATATATTTTATTCATAGAAATGGATTGAACAGCAGGCATAAATGCCTATGATCGTTCTCTCCATAACTTTTTTTACAACAGTAGGTTGTACTCCAAGGTTCAAAGATATAAATTTTTGTACTGCAAGAAAGGAAAGGTCTTTTTACAAGCAAGTCATCTGTTAAGTATAAAAGCTCTTGCTCATTCCGCATAAATCGACAAAAAGACGGACAGTTTGAGAAAGAAAATAACGCAATGGGGAATAAGGAAGCATACAAACTTTCTACCTTGACAAAATCAGTGCTACATTATGACGTCATAGAAGGCGAGATGACGTCAATAACAGAACACAAGTTTCTGTAAAATTGGTATTTAGAGATGAAATTTAATTCTAGAAAATGAATAGGAACGTGTAAACATTAACAAAAATAAAATGTTCTTATTTTGTTATGTTGTATTCTGTCATTTTGATCAAAATCTACCACCGATGACATCATATGTGTACAAAATGTAACTTGTAAATTAATAATGTCGTGTAAAGAGAATTTGGCTTACGGCATGTACAAAGATACGAAAAAGGGTTTAATAGCAAAAA
>NW_026930717.1:0-44128 GCF_032062105.1 Saccostrea cuccullata | reverse complement strand
ATGCGTGCAATGCTGAAATGGATTACTTCTGGGAAAACTTTGTTAAAATCTTAAATGTATCGCGTTTGTCTTATTTAATGAAACTTACAGGAATATGGCACAAAAGGGAGTTGGGGAGCGTTTGGGGAACATCTGTAACGGTCCCCGTTACAATTAGCCCTAGTTATTATTATTATTATTCTTTTTTTTCTTCTTTGTTCTCCGGTACTTTTTTGTCCGCGAGTGTTCTCAGAAACTGTTCACCCAACTGAGCTAAAACCTTTTTAGGGTTAATAGGTGTGTAGTGTAGGTGTGCGGAATGAAGGTCATTTTGCGCGCATACGCATGCACGTGCGTGCGCGTGATATGAGTGAAATGACTGATATACTAAATATAGCTATAACTTTTACATTTTTTACTGAAATGATTTGAAACTCATTATATAAAGATATATTGATAGTGTAGATTAGGTGACACTGTCAAATTAGCACGAACTCACGCGCATGCACGTGCGCTTTGCTCTGATTGGCTGAAATAAAAATCTCAATATCTTCTCTGTTTTTTGACGAAATGCTTTGAAATTTAAAACTTAGGCATGCTTTAGGATATCCTACAATACGGTATATAAGAATTTTCATAAAATCACGCGCATGCACATGCGCTGCAATCTGATTGGCTTAAACTTTAAATGGCTATAACTCCCTTGTTTTTCAACCAAACAGCATGGGATTTAGAACATAGACAAACATAACGGACTCCTAGAAGAAGGTATGGTCATCATGAACATGCTTGCACGTGCATGAACGTGCGCTTCGCTCTGATTGGCTGAAACAAAAATCTCAATATCTTTTTTGTTTTTTGATGAGACGCTTTGAAATTTCAAACATAGGCATGCTTTAGGATATCCTACAATGTCATATATTAATTTTCATCAAATCACGCGCATGCACGTGCGCTGCAATTTGATTGGCTGAAACTTTAAATGACTATAACTCCCTTGGTTTTCAACCAAACAGCATGGGATTCAGAATATAGATAGATATTATAGACTCCTACAACAGGGAATGGTCATCATACACAGGCATGCACGTGCGTGCACGTGAAATGTGTAAAATTCTAAATACACTAGATTAAAGATATTTTTGGATTAATTGCTGTAATATTTAGTATATAAAAATATATAAATAGTGTAGACAAGATGCTACAGTACAGGCAACGCGGATCCCGTATTAGACCGCGTCCCCTCCGCGGTGTACTAATCCTTTCCGCGTTACACCGTCGCGGGTTTTGATCGCGGTACTACCTGAGACCGTGTTTACACCGCGGCGGGGCCCGCTACCGTTATTCTTCAGCTTAGATGTTCTTACCTGTAAAGTATTGTCGATTTTTAATCGTGTCGAAATGAGGGGGGGGGGGGGCGATTACGAACACATTAATATTAATAGATTTATACCATTACATGGATTCTTTAAAAATTCATTTTTAAGTTTTATCAAATTGTTTAATAAAAAACATCTTTCTTTTTTCTTTTTTTTTTTTTACCATTGGTTGCTCAAAATTAATTAATTCTCAAAAACGTCTGTTAACAGTAATACATGTACAGTGTAGGATGACATAAAGTCGAATGATTCATTGAATATATTAACTTAAAGTTTATTTTCAAAATCAATAATGCCACCCCAAATGATCTTCAAATTGCTAAAAAGGTATAATTAAAATTTAAAGAATGCCATGATATCGCTTCTCTTTATATGCACTGTAATCCGGTGTTCACAATTAGCCCGTGCAGTTGCAGTTACATGTAGCGTTGTGTTTATTTATCTGCGAGATTATATCAGTCATTTGGTTTCATTTAGAAAAGTACCGTTACTTCTGTATACATGTCTGTTATAAATAATAGCATGAAAAACGATGATAGATAGTGATACATAATTACAATTAAATTTTAACAAAACACGCCTAAGTGTAGGAATACCGTTGCTCCATTAATATGCGTCACACTGTAAGACTATGAACTAAATATCGACGATTTTTGTGTGTGTGTTTGGTGGGGGGGGGGGGGGGTGGGGTTCTTGTTAATAAAATAATCACAGGTATTTCTATTCAGAATATCAATAATATCATAGCTATAGTATTTGAATGTATTTTTATTTTCTGCTCTTTTCGAAAATTACTAAAATCATGTTTATGAACATAAACAAATTTCAAATTTTTCCGGTTCAAATAAAACACAAACATAGATATGGGCCCTTAAAATATTTGAACACACAACACAGAAATTAACTTATTTTAATCAGCAAGTTGCCATGCTTCAGGTTTTCAGATGTCTGTGTAACCGTTCAGTTTTCCTCAGGTAAGTTTGGTGTGGAGTGGAGCTTACTCGAAGCGGATGAGAAGCCCCGAGGGAACGACGCTGTCTAGTGTACATACTACCTATATACACAGGATGTTACCTGAGTGTATTACCTGTATGCGTTTTCCTACGACATTGTAAAACGAAGCCGTTTTTTCATGTTTAGCTCATGAATTGAAATGCATGAAATAAAGAATGTTTTTGTTGCAGACAGAATCCCTTTTAAATTTTTTGTTTCAAATAAATATTTCAAATAATTCGACAATTTTAATATACTGTGTTTTTCTTAATCAAATTTTATAACAAAAATACATTTTATTTTACCACCAAAATCTGTCGTTGTAATCTGGCGACAAAAAGGGAAGTAATTCAAATGAACTAAACGAAAGAAGAAAGTGGACCATAAACAAGTCTCTCGATAAATAACAATAAAACTTAGACAAGTTCGACAAATGGTCAATAAACTGATAAATCAGCGGTAGTTTAATTCGCTAGACTTAAGAAATTGATATACTGATCAAAAAGGAGGAAAAACGATCATGCACGTGCCTTAATATTGTGATATTTTTCTTCTCTCTCTCCTCTCTCTCTCTCTCTTTCAATCTTCTAACTGGTACAGATATAAACAGACACGAAATAACATAGTAATGGATCATTATTTGATTTAGATAATATCAAATACTTCATTAATTTGTTTTAAAAGTTTTTTTTTTTTTGCTTTTATTCTTTTTATACACTCCGTTTAAAAAAAGCAACAATAATTTGACACAAATTCCAAGGCTAATATCGCATCTGAAAATGATATCGATAAATAATAATGAAACAATGAATCAAATGCGTTGTTGAATGGCTAGACAACGATATGTGCACATCCAGCGAGCGTTACCCAAGGTATACTGTAAGACAGGTGTGAAACCCCCAGGGCACGTCGTTTCCTGCTCAGGCACTGCTAATCCCTATACACAGGAAATGATCGCGGCTAATACTTAATACACAAAGAAACAGAATTTGTCAAGAAAACAAAAATATATGAATTTTTGCATTGAATATTTATTAATATAAACTATAAACAGTGCGACATTTAACTCCGGACACGACATTTGTCCGGACTTTCGCCAACCACTTTTCCAAAGATACATGGAAACCATTTATATCATCTGGTGGGATTTTTTTAATCGCACAACATGGACTAACCTTTACACCTGAATATCTTCTAGTTTAAAAGATATTACACCTGCAATCAAGAAATCCCATGGGATTATGGTGGGATTTTCTCTCCTAACCAATATCCCACCATTATTCTGTGGGAGAAAAATGAGTTCTGTGGGATTTTTTCTCCTATAGAATCAAAACTCCCATTTTTTACCCTACATGGGATTTTTTATCCCATAATTTGTGAAATGGGACAAGAAGTTCTATAATTGTCACTAATAGGATTAAAAGTTCTCTATGAAAATGATTTATAGAATATTTTATCCTACAGGAGAATGGAAATTGTTTTGATCTCTTTAACATGTTTAATGTACAGGGAAAGCAGTCCATCTTCTTTTAATTTAATACAGTCAAGGGTCAAAATTACTTTTGAATTATAAAGCTTGTTGCCATATAATTCATTCAAACTCAACATTTTAAAAAAATAAAAATCATTACTTTGATATTTCTACTCTAGCTTATATTACTATTAAAAAGAAATTACAGTCATATTATATACATGCTGTGGTCTAGATATAAAATTGTAATTCTTTACTATCGTAAACCATAAATAGTGTAGATCTCCCTTGAAATGATTTGATACAGAACATGATGAATGATAAATAAAACAATAGCCATTTTTGAAAATATCATTGAAATAGGTTTGTAATGGGTTATGGTCATATTATAATTGCTGAAATACTTCCTACCTTTAAATGTATCACCCCCTCTGTTTAGACTCATTGAGAGTCAATTGTATTATATGTTGTATGTCATATTGTCATTTTGTAAACTGATGGGCTGTAATGCCCAAAGTTATATCCTGAACAAACTTATTTATAATTTTATGAAACTACCTTCTCGGGTGCTCCTTATACATAGGGGGAAATTCCATAACTGAACGGAACTGTAGCACCTTTCTTTGACTTATTAATTTGCGCTGAGGTGATTGTGGACTAATTCAAGCATTACGATTAAACCAATATCTCAATAAAATGAATATAAATGAGACTACATTGATTTAAAAGTACGTGAATTAATCCTTTCAACAGACTGCAGAAGTTCAGCCATTTCGGACTTCTTTCCTGTTCTTGCATCACAGTTGCATCAATGCATTTACAGAATGTGAATTGTTTCTAAATACAAAGCGTAACGGAGAGTAAGATCGGAACAGTGTATTGGGTGTATTCATTCGTCTCGACTATGTGGATTCACCCCGGGCGTTTCGTTCCAATCTAAATAAAGTATTCTATAACGACTATATATTTTTTACTTTAAATGAATGTTGAATTTTTCATCATGGTACCGTTTTCACTTGGAGAGCATTATCAAATAAAAGTACTCAGCCAAGTGAATTTGCGTGAAATAAAAGGCGAAAACTTTTAGTCTACTCAGGTTTCACAGATTAATTTTAGAGGTCAAATAAATATATATGTTATATGCATGCAGGTATCTGACTTTAAAAACATAATTTCTATTTTTGAAAAGTAAATATGACTGTATTTATAAGGCAGATAAAGCTCCCCCTTTTCAAATAATTTATTGAAATTTTAAAAACTTAGAAAAAAGTCTCCCATTGCCATTGGTCATTTTCTTATTGTTTCAAAAAATATACACAAATTCATTTATTTGGTTTGATTTACTGTGTGAATGCTATAACAAAAAAATTCTAATGGTATTCCAAACTAGCTAATAATAAACTTCAATGAAAAGTACAAAAAGTTTTGGTAATCAATTACTTGAACACTCCAATTCCTATTGACAGAGTATACCATGATGATGGATTCTTCCTTTGAAAATTTCAGTCCTCTTAGAATTTATCATTTTTTATTTAGAAAGTACATGCTATTGAAAGCAAAATAATACCAACTTGGCAAAATTTCATTGAAAAATAAAAAAGTTATGGTCATTCAAGAGAACACATCTGAGTACGATTGAAGGAGTATAACATAATGATGGATTCTCCTTAGGAAAATTTCAGTCCTCTTAGAATTTATCATTTTTACATTTAGAAAGTACATGCTATCTGCAAGCAAAATAAATACCAAAATGGCAAAATTTCATTAAGAAATAAAAAAGTTATGGTCATTCAAGAGAACACCCCTAAGTACGATTGACGGAGTATAACATAATGATGGATTCTCCCTATGAAAATTTCAAACTTCTTAGAATTTATCAATTTACATTAAGAAAGTGCATGCTATCTGCAAGCAAAATAATACCAACATGGCAAAATTTCATTGAAAAATAAAAAAGTTATGGTCATTCAAGAGAACAAACCTGAGTACGATTGACGGAGTATAACATAATGATGGATTCTCCCTATGAAATTTCAGTCCTCTTAGAATTTATGATTTTACATTTAGAATGTACATGCTATTGCAAGCAAAATAATATCAACTTGGCAAAATTTCATTGAAAAATAAAAAAGTTATGGTCATTCAAGAGAACAAACCTGAGTACGATTGACAGAGTATAACATAATGATGGATTCTCCCTATGAAAATTTCAGTCCTCTTAGAATTTATCATTTTACATTTAGAATGTACCTACTATTGCAAGCAAAATAATAGCAACTTGGCAAAATTTCATTGAAAAATAAAAAAGTTATGGTAATTCAAGAGAACACATCTGAGTACGATTGACGGAGTATAACATGATTATGGATTCTCCTTATGAAAATTTCAGTCCTCTTAGAATTTATCATTTTACATTTAGAAAGTACATGCTATCTGCAAGCAAAATAATACCAACATGGCAAAATTTCATTAAGAAATAAAAAAGTTATGGTCATTCAAGAGAACACACCTAAGTACGATTGACGGAGTATAACATAATGATGGATTCTCCCTATGAAATTTCAGTCCTCTTAGAATTTATGATTTTACATTTAGAATGTACATGCTATTGCAAGCAAAAAAATACCAACTTGGCAAAATTTCATTGTAAAATAAAAAAGTTATGGTCATTCAAGAGAACACACCTGAGTACGATTGACAGAGTATAACATAATGATGGATTCTCCCTATGAAAATTTCAGTCCTCTTAGAATTTATGATTTTACATTTAGAAGGTACATGCTATCTGCAAGCAAAATAATACCAACATGGCAAAATTTCATTGTAAAATAAAAAAAGTTATGGTAATTCAAGAGAACACATCTGAGTACGATTGACGGAGTATAACATGATTATGGATTCTCCTTATGAAAATTTCAGTCCTCTTAGAATTTATCATTTTACATGTAGAAAGTACATGCTATCTGCAAGCAAAATAATACCAACATGGCAATATTTCATTAAGAAATAATAAAGTTATGGTCATTCAAGAGAACAAACCTGAGTACGATTGACGGAGTATAACATAATGATGGATTCTCCCTATGAAATTTCAGTCCTCTTAGAATTTATGATTTTACATTTAGAATGTACATGCTATTGCAAGCAAAATAATACCAACTTGGCAAAATTTCATTGAAAAATAAAAAAGTTATGGTCATTCAAGAGAACACACCTGAGTACGATTGACAGAGTATAACATAATGATGGATTCTCCCTATGAAAATTTCAGTCCTCTTAGAATTTATCATTTTACATTTAGAATGTACCTACTATTGCAAGCAAAATAATAGCAACTTGGCAAAATTTCATTGAAAAATAAAAAAGTTATGGTAATTCAAGAGAACACATCTGAGTACGATTGACGGAGTATAACATGATTATGGATTCTCCTTATGAAAATTTCAGTCCTCTTAGAATTTATCATTTTACATGTAGAAAGTACATGCTATCTGCAAGCAAAATAATACCAACATGGCAATATTTCATTAAGAAATAAAAAAGTTATGGTCATTCAAGAGAACAAACCTGAGTACGATTGACGGAGTATAACATAATGATGGATTCTCCCTATATTACTATGAAATTTCAGTCCTCTTAGAATTTATCATTTTACATTTAGAATGTACATGCTATTGCAAGCAAAATAATACCAACTTGGCAAAATTTCATTGAAAAATAAAAGTTATGGTCATTCAAGAGAACACACCTGAGTACGATCGACGGAGCATAAAATTTGGGGAAAAAATTAATATTACAAAATTGCTAAAAAAAAAAAATTGGGTTGGTGCATTTTTAGTGGTTCGGTTGGCAACTGCAAACAATCAAATTTTTATTTTAGGTCTGAAATATGGCACAATTTGATATTCTTCTTTTATTTTTTACACTTATTATTATCATTACATTTCCCAAAAAATAAATTATTAAATCAAAAATTTCTAGTAAATTGAGTCTAAATTCGAAATGATTGTAATCCGCACCATAAAAGACAGTACTGAATGCATTGTAATAGGAAAGGTCATATATTATATGCATGTGTAAATTGGTAAAATTAAAATGAAATGTTAGAAGAGTATATTTTATGAATGTAAATTTTTAATCTGTTAAATAAGAAAAAATAAGATGTTGAATAAATGATTGTTTTTGATTATGAAAATGAGCTGCAACAGATCTTTGAATCTTTGAATGAGCAAACATGAAGCCTCACATGTACATTCAAATACATGTACAAGTATTTTGAAATTTTCTTTGAAACAGATACCAATTACCGTTTTTTGTGATAATAGCACTAACGATATAATTAGTCCAACATATTGTTACCTAAACTTAATTAACAGCTAAACAAGGTTTACTATAATTGTTAGCCATTATCATCTTTATTGTTTTGCAGTAAAAAAAAAATCCACTCATATTATTTATGTCTATTAATCAACACTAAGTCTTAGAAATGTTGTTTTTTTTTCTTGGAAAATGATTCAAAATATTTTTTAGAGAAGTTACTCCAAAACAAAGTATACAACAAATTGATAATAAACAGGAAATGGTTCATGTATCATCAGTCGGTGTGGAGATGAATTGTTGAATATATGTGTATATCATCGTTTACATTGAAGTTCTGAGAAAAGGTGCGAGAATATTTCTTCAGGCTAAATTTTACAAATATATTTTCAAAGGTGTGAAATCGGAATCCATTCAATGATTTCAATCTGGTCACTCTTTCACAACAATCAATAAATTACTCTAGAACTCTTGAAAATTATTCAGGAAATCAAATCAAAGATACTGAAATACAATCAGTCTTTTGGAAGCATTTTCAGCACTCTTTTGAGATGGGGTGGGGTACATGAAAGGAGGTGGGCACAACTGATGTAGAATTTAATTAAAAGCATACAACTTTTATACTTTTGTTTCATAATATTCGTGGCGAAATAGAGAAATCTGCAGATTGGGGCAACATTGAATCTGCTTGATATTTAAAATTGTTTTAATTTTTAGTTTTACTGAATAACGATAAAACGTATGAATCTTTAGCTTTCTGCTCTTCCTCTGTACTTGGTGTTGATGTGCAGTGCTGAGTTTGTACAATCTTATTACCGGGTAGATTTAAATACATGTAAATGAAAGCAAAGCTGAAAGAGACTTGAAACTAAACAGTGACCTGAAGTATGCCTGTAATCTTAGCCCTTTATTTTATTTCACAAGTTCTGAATTTATCTGAAATGAACTGTTTGTACACATTGAATACAAGATCACTGATTCCTTTTCACACGGAATTTACAATTGATACATCATTAACATTCCATTTCATATCTTTTTGGGTTTTTTTTTCTTGTACAAGTTACAAATTTTTAATCAATTTCGTCTTCCACGAGAGATACTATTTTAATGAAATGTGACTTAGATGATAACATTAAAACATGGTGATAAACATGTACAAACTGTATAACATCGTAACTTCTTTATATACCAACAATTCTAAGGGGATCATTTTGATTATTTACTATAATTTAAATCAAGGATCTATAAATTGACATTTTTCTCTACTAAACTTTCAAAAAAAATCCTTTTCGTCCAATGTTCCTTTAAATAAAAGTTACATTGGCTATTATTGTTTAGATGAAAAAATAAATCAGGTAAACGTAAGAACCATAAGAATTTTAAATCAATCACTTACATTCTAGAAAGGGACATAACTCTGTAAAGAGTATCGTATTATGCTATCGTGTCCTATATCTGGCATAGATATTATTTAAGCTAGATTTAAAGCTATAATATTTTTAATGATTTTATTTTATTTTATCGATAAAAAACAATAATAGGAAATATTCATCAACGTGTCACAAGACTCCACTTCGAGATATTGACTCTGTTGACTTCGAAACGCTTTAGCTTTGGACGGTACTATATTTTTGTACGGGGGTGTCGATCCTAAGTTAAGCTCAATGTGATTTTCTTTAATATATATATTTGTCATCTGAGTTTGATTTCACAGAAAAAGTATCAACTTCTGTAGTATTTTACCTGTTTTTCTTTCTCTTTCAGCAAATGTTTGAATACTATTAAAGCAACTCAAGTCTGCTGTTAAACCCTAACACCCCTCCCCTTGCTAACTTCCGAGAAACCAATATCTTTACCCCAGATCTCGATGGGGTATGATATCTAGGGGCAAATAAGAGTCTTTTGTTTTCCCCAGGTAGCAAAACTGTCACAATTTGCTTGGAACTAACAACACATACACAAGGGATATCAACACACAGCAAGTCGATTTAACAACTGAATCTACAATAGAAATTCATGAAAAAACAAACTCCATGATTTTCTAAACCCTCGGATTAAAGTCATATTTTTTTTTTCATTTTTAGTTTAAAAAGTAAATCCAACAATTTTATATGATTCATAATTGATAGCAAACAATTAATATAAAATTGTATACCCCCCCCCCCCTTAACCTATGTTAAAGGACAGATGATAGAAACTTTTGTCAAAGAATTCGAAAAACTTGGATCATGAAAGTAAACTGAATAATCGTATAGCTTTTAAATTTTCATTCTACGTTTCACAAAAATGGGGTTTAAACAATTTATAGGTTACTATTGAGTATTGATTATCACATGAAGGATGCATGGTTGATGAATGAAACAATTTTGAACATCATAGAAGGTTAACAATATATCAAAATGTCGTGAAGAAAAAGAAGAAGGGGCTTTATTGGGGCTATTTATTGACTGGACTTTTACATTTGTACTGAATATCCCGCTGGCCATGCAAATAAAATAGACTTTGCTAGAGATACAGAGAGACTACCCATCCCCTCCACTACCTCTTCTTCTTATAATGTTTTCAATGATCATGACGATGTCCCATTTATATAGAATGTTAATAGTTCTGGTATCGGACAATTGAATTACCATTATTACCCATGGCAGTATTTACAACAACAACAAAAAAAAAAAAGAAAAATAGGCCTGATTTCATTTTTGTTTTCTCGTGAACTGTGCATTTTTTAAATAAAAAAAGATAAACCAATAAATAAAAGAAGCCGCAATATTCTATAGATCTATGTATTCACTTCTTAAAATTCTGTGCAGAAGGATGCATTACTCCTAGAATTACCCAATACCATCCAAAGAAAAAAACGAGGAATTTCCGCATGATGTTTGTAAACAAAACCTGCTCTAGTCTCGTAAGTAGATCTAGATTTATGGAATTTGTTATTTATTTCATTAAAAGCATGTTAATACATGGCTTATCACCTTATAGATTCTCTTTTTTGTTAAAGTCTTAAGCAGTTAAGATAAAGATTAAAGATAGATCATTCTGATTTCGCGTTCGCTGATTAAAACAATTTGTCTTCAGATGTTATGAATTTTTGTCCCTGTAAACAAATGATAAAGTATAGAGCTAGCAGTCGATGGGGATATTCAGTAGTATATTATACAAGTTAACAAAGTAAATAATCGTCAGAAAATGATACACATCGGAATAATTATTCTTTCGTTCGAATTTCCTCAATATGTACACTAGCTGATGATTGTACTTAAAAAAATATATTGTCATGTCTAAATTTGTCTGTAATTTGCAAGTTACAGTTCAGAAGTATCCTGATCACAGTCATCAGCATTAGGCCTACTGATAAGAAAATTAATTATTATCTTCTCTCAGACATGGTATCCTGCTACTGTAGTGTACTAGGGATTAATAAACATTGCATGTGTTGCAAGTACTTTTTTTTTTTTTTTGCTGTCAAGATAATTTTTGAGATATGGGGGTCAGTGCTTATAGTGCATGTCATGATGGACATACCGGTTACTAATAACCCCCAAACTCTTACTTATATTGTTTTGAAGTATCCAAATATCAAATTACTAAATCTCTGTTAGAAAATTGATTGATCCTCTGAAGTTTACATAGGACATGTACCCACATGATTATTGATGTAATCAATGTTTTTTTTTTAATTGATATTAAATATCTGAAAACAGTCTTAAAACTTTGAGTAAAAAATCAATCTTTAAACTGCGAAACTCATTTTTATACCATGAATACATACCCGGTATTTAGTAATATCATTTATTTATTAAGTTATGTTCATGTTCTTTTGAGGGGAAAAAATATACATCAGATATCAGAAGCTTATGTGTAAGTAAATCATAAGTGACAAAAATACTGGGACCTTTTCTTTTTTACATATTTATTTGTGAAAATATTCTTTCTATTATAAATTGGAAATGAAATTTTAAAAAGTTCAAACTTTATTACTAATAATATGACTTTTTTATTAGAATTGATAGGATATTGGATGTTTTTAAAAGAAATAAAGACTACGTTTTCGTGAATGTTGCAGGATAACCTGCAATAATGTAGACATAGATTTAAATTACACGTCAAGGACTCCCATGCCAATTTCAATAGTCCTCACCCACTGACGTCAAACACAAAGATAGCCACACAAGATTTTCATGCATATTTGGCCTTCTTAGCGTCAGCCACAGAGACAGGTGCGCATGAGATTTTCATGCATATTAGGCTTTCTTAGCTCCTGACCTATTGACCTGCCTAATTTACATTCTGGTAGAATTATTTAAGGAATCACTGTCTAGTTTTGAGAGTATGCCAGGGCATCAACAATAGTGGGAAACATGGGATAATTTGCGTAACGGGCGAAGCCCGTTATGCTAAAATTAGCCCATGTTTCCCACTATTGTTGATGCCCTGGCATACTCTCAAAACTAGACAGTGATTCCTTACATTTCCATTTCATTGTGAAATAAAATTGAAGACTTAGACATTAAGAATGTAGACTAATCGATTTAAATTACACGAGGACTTCCATGCCAGTTTCAATAGTCCTCGCACACTGACGTCAAACACAAAGGCAGCTGCACGAGATTTACATGCATATTTGGCCTCCTTAGCGTCAGACACAGAGACAGATGCGCACGAGATTTGCATGCGTATTAGGCCTCCTTAGCTGCTGACCTATCGACCTGCCTTATTTACATTCCGGCAGAATTATCAGAAAATTAACTCCGCTTACTTTCAAAGGGTTATTATAGAGAAAAAATTTAGAAATGGAAATATTAAGAAATCAACTCAGTTTACTTTCAAAGAGTTACCACAGAGAGAAAAAAAACCAGACATATGAAATATTATGGCATCATCTGACTTCATGAAAAATTCTCAAGGGCATAAAACTTCTATAATACCGGTAAATGCAGAACATGCGCAAAGTTTCATTTATGGTATACTGATCATTGATAGATGAAAATAATTTATACTTTTAGTTTTATACTTCGACCTCTGTAGGGGTAAATTATCCGGTAAAGTGTCAGTCATTTTGGCTGGAACTAGAAATTTGAGTGATCAATATTCAATTCATTTTCTAATAATGAAAAATTTAATCCATCCATGCTTTGTTATTATACATGTATTTGGTATTGTTTGATTTATTCTATTTTTTTCTTTCATAGAAAATGAAGGTATAGTAGCTGACATATAGTGTACATGTACCACTTGAAGATTTGTCACCCTTGTAAATACAAGAAACACAAAGGTTAAATTCTTTGTGAGAAAAGAGAGAATGAATAATAAAATTTTTCAAACCATACAACAAAAACTACTTTGAATAATTAGTACGCAACCAACCATTTACACTTGAATTTCGCAGTTTTATTTCTTTAACATTGAAAAAAATCAAATTTGATATTTTTTTTAGCTCTACTGGTCAGAGATCAGAATAGCGTATGCAATAGGAAGGTGTCCCCCGTCCATCCGTCTAGCTGTCCATCTGTCCATTTGTCTGTAATTTTTGTAAACGCTACTCCTCCTATAATTTTGGTATGATTTCAATATAATGTGGAACACAAGTAGACTACACTTAGATACATAATTCTGATTATTGCTGCCTATTGCAAAGTTTCAAATCCAAGTGTTACTTTTTCTTTGTTATACATATACAGACCAGTAGAGCTGCAGCCTAATCAGAGACTTAGGGTTTATCCTTTTCATCACAAAGCAACTTTCTTTTTTTCAGTATATACAGATACATACACATAAAAGGAGACATCATCTCATGATCTGTGGATCCAAAACTTTAAGGACAAAACTTTTGATAATTCATTCATGTAAAGAGTGTTGACTGGAATATTGAATATCTAATGAATGGAACCAAGAGAAATAATTTAAAAAGTATTTTATTGTATATTACTCTTTTTATTCATCAGTCAAATTTCTGAATTTAAAATTAAATTTAAAGGATTAAATAAGTTTTTTATTATTATTTTGATTAGAACAAGTTCTTTAATTTATTATTCTCTTATATAAACAAGCATGTAAGGTCATACGCAGCATAGTCTGCACTTTATTGGGTTCTTCCCTGGAGTTGAAGAGCTCCACTAAAAGAAGGATGTGTGCAATATTTTTATTGTCTATTCATGGATTTGTAAATCTCTTCTAAAGCAATTTTGATGAAAAAAAAAGCTTGGATTTTATATGTTTTGTAATTTTTGTACATTTTTCTTTGAATAATGCAAACAGTTTCAAGCTTTAATCAATAATGTCTGTTCAAAATCCCTGGAAATGCATGCTGATTTTTTGTCTAAAAATTTGTAATATGGTAGACCGTACATGTATTCAAAGTTTAAATTTAGAATATCTTGAAAAATTATTAGTATATAGGTAAGGTACCTTGCATATGTCCTTAAATGTAAAATGAAGGGATGTGTACCTTTATTCAATGAAATAGGGAACTCATGAAGCTGAATCTTATATGGAAGCATCCCTGGGTAGTGAAGATTCCAAATTGTTCAAATCATAACCCCTGGGGGTTGGGCGGGGCCACAATGGGGAATCAAAGTTTTACATAGAAATTTATAGGATAAATCTTTAAAAATCTTCTTCTCAAGAACCACTGGGCCATAAAAGCTGAAACTTGTGTGGAAGTTACCTGGGGTAGTGTAGATTCTAAATTTTTCAAATCATGATCCCCAGGGGGTAGGGAGGGGCCACAATGGGGAATGAAAGTTTTACATAGAATTATATTGGAAAAATCTTTGAAAATCTTCTACTCAAGAACCACTGGGCCAGAAAAGCTGAAACTTATATGGAAGCATCCCGGGGTAGTGTAGATTCTAAATTGTACAGATCATGTCCCCCGGGGGTTGGGCAGGGCGACAATGGGGAATCAAAGTTTTACATAGAAATATATAGGAAAAATCTTTGAAAATCTTCTTCTTAACAATCACTGGGCCAGAAAAGCTGAAACTTATGTGGAAGCATCCTGGGGTAGTGTAGATTCTAAATTGCTATAATCATGACCCCCGGGGATAGAGCTAGGCCACATTGGGGATTAAAAGTTTTACAATGGGGAATCAAAGCATCACATTGTAGTGAAGATTTCAAATTGTCTAAATTATGATCAGTGGGGTAGGATGGGGTCACAATATGTATTACGAGGGGAAAATCTGGTAAGGAACGGAATAGTCAAAGCTTCTCAGGTGAGCGATGTGGCCCATGGGCCTTTTGTTTTGCAATGAATTGAGGTAAGAATTTCGAGGAATTAATTCAGAACCGAGTACACTTTTTTGAATGCAATAAATATACAGCTTTTTCATTGGGTGGCAGTGTAGCTCTCTGGTCTGTCAACATATATTTTTTCAGAGAGCTACAGTTCTGCAGCTACTTAAGTGTAAAATATTTGAATTTAAGTACATATTTTAAAGAACATTGATATTTATAACGGCGTCTGTGGCGTAATCCGTAGCGCATTGGACTGACAATTGGAGTTCGCTCCCCGGTTTGGGCGCAGTCAGTTTTTCTTCAGAAAATGAAGTCCTGCAGTATTTCGGCATAGTATGCTTATGATATTTAAATACATAGAACACAATGCAAGAATTATAGGGTATGGGTATATATGTAGATCTAGACAAACTGACAGGAAGCCTAATAATTGACAATAATTATGCATTTATGACAAGAAAATTGAAAATCTTCCTGAAAGAAGTTAAATAAATTTAAGCCATAGGCACTGAAGTACCAATCTAGTTAAAATAAGATGTTAGCTCGCATAGTCACTACTGTATACAGTCAGTTTAGTGAATATGCGTGCGGATCTAACATCTTATTCAAATTACACACAGATTGCTGAGGTATAAGTTGAATACTCAATTTTTTATATGATTTCATTATGCTATATTCACATCTGCATGGGTATTAACAGTGAGCATCAACTAACTGTGGCTTTTATGTGTTATGGGGTGTCCAAAATCAAGGTGCATACTGACGTTAAACAAAGAAGAAACTTGCAAAGGCCTAAGGTGACTGAATGGCTATTGTCAGTTGAATCCATGTCAATGCATGGTGCTTAGTTATTATATGTACGAAAAAAGAATAAGTAAAAGATCAACAGAGTACATTTACTATAGAAGTAATAGAACTAAGGAAAACTTGTTTTCTACGGGATGATATGAAACATATTAGAGTACCACCGCAAATATTCTGGATCCATGCCCTTTCATCATGTTTATTTTTGAACGGGTTCAATAAACTGTCAACGATTCTTGATATGTTTCTAAGGTGTAGGTAGAAAGTTTTGAAATTAGTGAAAAGGTAGTTGAATATTTTTAATGCAATCTACCAATAAATGTGCATGATGATTGAAGATGGTTGAATTTTTTCCCATTATTTTCTGTACATTTGTCAGATCGGGTTCGTTGTGTGTAAAATTAATTCCAGCTGTCATTGGAACAAAACAAGGCATGATCAGGATCAAGAAAATTAAATGTAAACATTAGGTAAATTATTACATTTGTGCATTTGAATAAGTTTTAACCTCTCTAAGAATCTTAGAATGATTGATATGACCCAATGTCGTGATTTTTTTTAATTAGAAACCTATCAGTTTAGTGCAACAAACAGGCAAAGATTTAACAACGTGATCATGTTGTAAAACTTTACAAATGGCACGTATGCAATAGATTAACCTAAATGATGAGAAGGAAAATAAACCAAAAAGATTTGTTTCTTTCATAATTGTAATTTTTATTTTTCCCATTCAAAGGAAGAAAATAAGGTAATCTACATACAAGGGAAATTGTCTTTTTACTTAAAAAAAAACAAAAAATACACACACCAAAAAACCTGAAAATTATATAGATAAATTCACTGTTTATTTTAGTGCTATTTCATGTGAAATCTTTAATCATTGAAAAAATTAAACATTACCCCAAAATTGGTTAATTTTAAGAAATAAAAAAAAAATGGTTTAGGAAACACATAACTTAAAAAGTTAAATGAAAATAAATAATGAATAGTAGTTAAACTGTTCAATAGTTTCTCTGTTTAGTTTAAAACTTTTGTTTCTTTATCCCATGGGAGAATTTTTATCTATTTTGAAATGAATATGGGATAAATCCCACATTTATAAAGAGATGGGAGATTATTTTCTGTAAACAAGTATATGGGATATTTTGTCCCATTATAAAGCATTTATGGGATTTTTAAACTTCTATGGGAGAAAAAATCCCACAGAATACCTTTTTCTCCCACAGAATAATGATGGGATATTGGTTAGGAGAAAAAATCCCACCATTATTCCATGGGATTTCTTGATTTCAGGTGTAATATCTTTTTACCTAGAAGATAATCAGGTGTAAATTTTGGTTCAGGTGTTAAGTTTTAAAAAATCCCATCAGATGACATAAATAATTTCCACATATCTTTTGAAAAGTGGTTGGCGAAACTCCGGACAAATGTCGTGTCCGGAGTTAAATGTCGCACTGTTTATAATTTCGTCTGTGAAGTTTATCATTACACCTGCACATCCTATCTTATCTATTGAACACGAAAATCGAGAAATATTAAAATTAAAAAGAAAGACATTGTATTAAAAAGTAAAACATGTTAATGTGAAGGTGAAAAACGATATTTTTTCTTGATCTATTGTATAAAGTTCACGTGCTCAAAGTTAACTCTCGTCATCGAATGCTTTCCGGTCATTTGACAATTTGAGAAAAACGCCTGCACATTTATATAAAAGAGGGAAGTACATTAAAGAAAAATAATTAATTAAATTAACTTAATTTGGGGACAGAACATAAACGATGATAAATAAAGAAGAATAGAACTTTTTCTTGATATCTTGGATAAAGAAAATTTAAGTTCACGTGCCCATTACATGTAACTGCAAATGCTCGTCATCGAGATGTTTTCCGGTAATTTGACACTTTAAGAAAAAGCCTGTACATTTTATATACAATAAATCGAAATTAATTAATAAACAATATGAAGATGTACATTTTTTAAAAGATGTACATTTTTTTCCAAATGAATGCTGAAAATCGTTCATCGAAACTTAAAGAGTCTGAGTTCAACATTTATTACAGTTTGCATATAATATGAAGATTAAAAAAAAAACTAATTAAAATTTCTAGTATTTAATTTTGTTTCTTGATAGATTATTAATAACATAAAATAATTAACCAATTGCAAAGACGTAACAATTTAATGAAATTTTCTATTCAATTTCAAAGATTGATATGTAATTTTAGAAACAAAAATAAACTTATTTTTTCTTAAATTCTATTCATAGCAAAATTTATTGATAAACACACGTTTTTTTTGTTTTTTTTTGTTTTTTTTTGTTTGCTTGTTTGTTCGTTTTGTTGTTTGTTTGTTTGTTGTTTTTTTTTTGTTACAGGGAAAAATCGCAAATTTCAATTCGGGGAGATAACTCCCGTTTGTTTACGATACTAATTGTCAGTAATTGATCGATGATTTAACCGCGGCGGGGACAGGTAAGTGATGAATTTCCCGCGGAGGGAACGCGGTTTACCTGTCTACCTGGCCAAATACCGCGTTGTGATTATACCGCGGCGGGGACGCGGGAAATACGGGATCCGCGTTGCCTGTACTGTATGGTCATTACGCACATGCATTCAAATGCGCATGCGTGCGATGCTGAAATTGAATACTATAGTACTTCTGGTAAAACTTTGTTAAAGTCTTAAATGTATTGCGTTTGTCTTATATAATGAAGCTTACAGGGAATAAGGCACCAAAAGGAAGTTGGGGAGCGTTTGGGGAACATCTGTAACGGTTCCCGTTACAATTAGCCCTAGTTATGTTCCCCAAACGGAGTTTGGGAACATATTGTTTTTACTCGGTTTCTTATTATGTTCCCCAAACGAAGTTGGGGAACATATTGTTTTTACTCTGTTTCTTATTATTATTATTATTATTATTATTATGTTCCCCAAACGGAGTTTGGGAACATATTGTTTTTACTCTGTTTCTTATTATGTTCCCCAAACGAAGTTGGGGAACATATTGTTTTTACTTTGTTTCTTATTATTATTATTCTTATTATTTTTCTTCCTGGGAAAATTTTGTCCGCGAGTGATCTTGTAAACTACACATCAGACTAAGGTGAAATGTTTTTAGGGTCAGTAGACATGTAATGTAGATTTGCGGAACGAAGGTCATTTTGCGCGCACGTGCTTGCAAGAGCGCGCACGTGCAACATGATAAATGACCGATTTAATTGATATAGATGTAACTTTTTAAATTTTTGATGAAATGCTTTAGAACTCATAATATAAGGATACATTAGTAGCATAGACAATATGACATGGTCAAAATAGCAAGATCTCACGCGCATGCACGTGCGCTTCGCTCTGATTGGCTGAAACAAAAATCTCAATATCTTTTTTGTTTTTTGACGAATTGCTTTGAAATTTTGAACATAGCCATGCTTTAGGATATCCTACAATATGATATATAGCAATTATCATGAAAACACGTGCATGCACGTGCGCTGCAATCTGATTGGCTTAAACTTTGAATAGCTACAACTCATTTGGTTTTCAACCAAAGAGGATGGGATTTGAAACATAGATAGATATAATGAACTACTATAAGAAGGTATGGTCAACATGCACATGGATACACATGCGTGTACGTGCGCTGCAATCTGATTGGCTGAAACTTTAAACAGCTATAACTCCCTTGGTTTCAAACCAAACAGGATGGGATTTGGAACATAGATAGATATAATGGACTACTACAAGAAAGGTATGGTCACCATGCACATGCATACACGTGCGTGTACGTGCGCTGCAATCTGATTGGCTGAAACTTTTAGCAGGTATAACGCCCTTGGTTTTCAACCATATGGGGTGGGATTTAGAACATAGATAGATGTAATGGACTTCTACAAGAAGGTATGGTCACCGTGCTCATGTATGCACGTGCGTGCACGTGAAATGAACAAAATCAAAAATACACTTGAATGAGCGTATTTTTTATTACTTTTGGATTAGATACTTAAATTCTTTAGTATATTAATATATGTGGATTGTGTAGACAAAATCATATGGTCATTACGCACAGGCATTCGCATGCGCACGCATGCAATGCTAAAATTTGAATGAACTTCGTACACTTCCGGGTAAATGTTGTTAAAGTCTCAAATACATAGAGTTTGTCTTATTTAATGAAGCTTACAGGTGATATGGCACAAAAAGAGAGTTGGGGAGCGTTTGGGGAACATCTGTAACGGTCCCCCGTTACAATTAGCACTAGTTATTATGTTCCCCAAACGAAGTTGGGGAACATATTGTTTTTACTCTGTTTCTTATTATTATTATTATTATTATTATTATTTTTCTTCTTCTTCTTCCTGGAACTTTTTTGTCCGGGAATGATCTTGTAAACTATTCGTCCGATGTAGGTAAAACCTTTTTAGGGTTAGTAGACATGTTATGTAGATTTGCGGAATCAAGGTCATTTTGCGCGCACGTGCTTGCAAGAGCGTGCACGTGCAACACGTGAAATGACCAATATAATAGATATAGCCACAACTGTTCTATTTTTAGATGAAATGCTTTGAAACTCATAATGTGAGGATATATTAGTAGTATAGACATAACGACATGGTGAAAATAGCAAGATCTCACGCGCATGCACGTTCACTTCGCTCTGATTGGCTGCAACTAAAGTCTCAATATCTTTCTTGTTTTTTGACGAAATCCTTTGAAATTTTGAACATAGCCATGTATTAGGATATCCTACAACATGAAATAAAGCAATTATCATGAAAACACGTGCATGCACGTGCGCTGCAATCTGATTGGCTGAAACTTTAAACAGCTATATCTCCCTTGGTTTTCAACCAAACAGGATGGGATTTGGAACACAGGTAGATATAATGGACTTCTACAAGTAGGTCACCATGCACATGCATACACGTGTGTGTACATGTGCTGCAATCTGATTGGCTGAAACTTTAAACAGCTATAACTCTCTTAGTTTTCACCCAAACGGGGTGGAATTTAGAACATAGATAGATGTAATGGACTTCTACAAGAAGGTATGGTCACCATGCTCATGTATGCACGTGCGTGCACGTGAAATGAGTAAGATCAAACATACACTTGAATGAGCGTATTTTATTAATAATTTTGGATTAAATACTTTAATATTCACTTTATTAAAATATAGATTGTGCAGACAAGATGATAAGTTCATGACGCAAATGCATTCACATGTGCACGCGTGAAATGCTAAAGTTTAAATGATTTTTGTACACTTCTTTGTAAATGTTGTTAAAATCTCAGATGCATAGAGTTTGTCTTATTTAATGAAGCTTACAGGGAATATGGCACCAAAAGGGAGTTGGGGAGCGTTTGGGGAACATCTGTAACGGTCCCCGTTACAATTAGCACTAGTTATTATTTTTTTTTCTTATTTGTTCTCCGGTACTTTTTTGTCCGCGAGTGTTCTCAGAAACTGTTCACCCAACTGAGCTAAAACCTTTTTAGGGTTAATAGGTGTGTAGTGTAGGTGTGCGGAACGAAGGTCATTTTGCGCGCATACGCCTGCACGTGCGTGCGCGTGAAATGAGTGAATTGACTGATATACTTAATATAGCTATAACTTTTACATTTTTTGATGAAATGCTGTGAAACTCATTGCATAAGGATATATTAAAAGTGTTAATAATATGACACTGTCAAATTAGCATGGACTCACGCGCATGCACGTGCGCCTTCCTCTGATTGGCTGAAACAAAAATCTCAATATCTCTTTTGTTTTCCGACGAAATGCTTTGAAATTTTTAACATTGTCATGGATTAGGATATGCTACAATATAATATGGAAATAAAATGATGAAATCACGCGCATGCACGTGCGCTGCAATCTGATTGGCTGAAACTTTAAATGGCTATATCTCCTTTGTTTCTTGACGAAATGCTTTGAAATTTAAAACATAGTCATGCATTAGGATATCCTGCAATATGATATACAAAAAATTTCAAGAAATCACGCGCATGCACGTGTGCTGCAATCTGATTGGCTGAAACTTCAAATGGCCATATCTCCTTTGATTTTTGATGAAATGCTTTGAAATTTAAAACATAGTTATGCATTAGGATATTCTACAATATGATTTAGAAAAAAGTCTTGAAATCACGTGGATGCACGTGTGCTGCAATCTCATTGGCTGAAACTTGAAATGGCTATAATTCCTTTGGTTTTCAACCAAACAGGATGGGATTTAGAACATAGATAGATATAAGGGCCTCCTAGAAGAAGGTATGGTCATCATGCACGTGCACGCACGTGCGTGCATTTGGAACGAGTGAAATTGAAAATACAATTGAATGAGTGATGTTTAATACTTTTGGACTAAATGCTTTTATATAAAGTATATTTTAATATACAGAAAGTGTAGACAAGATTATATGATCATTATGCACGTGCATTCACATGGGCACGCGTGCAATGTTAAAATTTGAATATAATTGGCATCCTTTTGGGAATAAGTTGTTAAAGTCAAAAATGCACAGATGTTGTCTTATTTAATAAGGCTTACAGGGAATATGGCACAAAAAGGGAGTTGGGGAGCGTTTGGGGAACATCTGTAACGGTTCCCGTTACAATTAGCACTAGTTATTATTATTTTTTTTCTTATTTGTTCTCCGGTACTTTTTTGTCCGCGAGTGTTCTCAGAAACTGTTCACCCAACTGAGCTAAAACCTTTTTAGGGTTAATAGGTGTGTAGTGTAGGTGTGCGGAACGAAGGTCATTTTGCGCGCATACGCCTGCACGTGCGTGCGCGTGAAATGAGTGAATTGACCGATTTAATTAATGTAGCTATAACTTTTACATTTTTTGATGAAATGCTTTGAAACTCAGTACATGAGGATATATTAATAGTGTTAATAAAATTACACTGTCAAATTAGCACGAACTCACGCGCATGCACGTGCGCTTTGCTCTGATTGGCTGAAACAAAAATCTCAATATCTCTTTTGTTTTTCGACAAAATGCTTTGAAATTTTAAACATTGTCATGAATTAGGATGTCCTACAATATAATATGGATAAAATTTCAAGAAATCACGCGCATGCACGTGCGCTGCAATCTGATTGGCTGAAACTTTGAATGGCTATATCTCCTTTGTTTTTTGACGAAATGTTTTGAAATTTAAAACATAGTGACGCATTAGGATATCCTGCAATATGATATACAAAAAATTTCAAGAAATCACGCGCATGCACGTGTGCTGCAATCTGACTGGCTGAAACTCTAAATGGCTACATCTCCTTTGTTTTTTGACGAAATGCTTTAAAATTCAAAACATAGTCATGCATTAGGATATTCTACAATATGATATAGAAAAAGATTCTTGAGATCACGTGGATGCACGTGTGCTGCAATCTGATTGGCCGAAACTTGAAATGGCTATAATTTCCTTGGTTTTCAACCAAACAGGATGGGATTTAAAACATAGATAGATATAAAGGCCTCCTACAAGAGGGTATCGTTATCATGCACGTGCACGCACGTGCGTGCATTTGGAACGAGTGAAATTAAATATACACTTAAATGAGTGATTTTTTAAATACTTTTGGACTAAATGCTTTAATATAAAGTTTATTTAAATATATAGAAAGTGTAGACAAGATTATATGATCATTACGCACGTGCATTCACATGGGCACGCGTGCAATGTTAAAATTTGAATATAATTGGTATCCTTTTGGGAAAACGTTGTTAAAGTAAAAAATGCACAGCTGTTGTCTTATTTAATGAATCTTACAGGGAATATGGCATCAAAAGGGATTTGGGGAGCGTTTGGGGAACATCTGTAACGGTTCCCGTTACAATTAGCACTAGTTATTATTATTTTTCTTCTTCCTGGGAAAATTTTGTCCACGAGTGATCTTGTAAACAACACATCTGACTTAGGTGAAACCTTTTTAGGGTCAGTAGGCATGTTATGTAGAGTTGCCAAACGAAGGTCATTTTGCGCGCACGTGCTTGCAAGAGCGCGCACGTGCAACACGTGAAATGACCAATATAATGGATATTGCCGTAACTTTTCTATTTTTTGATGAAAATTCTTAAAACTCATAATGTAAGGATATATTAGTAGTATAGACAAGATGACATGGTCAAAATAGCAAGATCTCACGCGCATGCACGTGCGCTTCGCTCTGATTGGCTGAAACTAAAGTCTCAATATCTTTCTTGTTTTAAGTCATAATCCTTTGAAATTTTGAACTTAGTCACACATTATAAAGGTCTACAGCCTAATATATAAGAATTTTCATGAAAGCACGTACATGCACATGTGCTGGAAAGAGCGCGCACGTGCAACATGTGAAATAACCAATTTTATTGATGATGCCATAACATTTCTATTTCTTGATGAATTTTTTTGAAACTCATGATGTAAGGATACATTAGTAGTATAGACAAGATGACATGGTCAAAATAGCAAGATCTCACGCACATGCACGTGCGCTTCGCTCTGATTGGCTGAAACTAAAGTCTCAATATCTTTCTTGTTTTTTGTCATAATCCTTTGAAATTTTGAACATAGTCCTACATTGTGAAGATCTACAGCCTGATAAATAAAAATTTTCATGAAAGCATGTGCATGCGCGCGAGCTGCAATCTGATTGGCTGAAACTTTAAATGGCTATATCTCCCTTGTTTTTTGACGAAATGCTTTGAAATTTAAAGCATAGACATGCATTAGGATATCCTACAATATGATATAGAAAAAATTCATGAAATCATGCGCATGCACGTGTGCTGCAATCTGATTGGCTGAAACTTGAAATTTCTATAACTCCCTTGTTTTTCAACCAAACAGGATGAGATTTAGAACATAGATAGATATAAGGGACTCCTAAAAGAAGGTATGGCCATCATGCACGTGCACGCACGTGCGTGCATTTGGAACGGGTGAAATTGAAAATACACTTGAATGAGTGATTTTTGATACTTTTGGACTAAATGCTAAAATATAAAGTGTATTTTAGTATATAGAAAGTGTAGACAAGATTATATGATCATTATGCACGTGCATTCACATGGGCACGCGTTCAATGTTAAAATTTGAATATAATTGGTATCCTTTTGGGAAAACGTTGTTAAAGTAAAAAATGCACAGATGCTGTCTTATTTAATAAGGCTTACAGGGAATATGGCACCAAAAGGGAGTGTGGGAGCGTTTGGGGAACATCTGTAACGGTTCCCGTTACAATTAGCACTAGTTATTATTATTATTATTCTTTTTTTTCTTCTTTGTTCTCCGGTACTTTTTTTGTCCGCGAGTGTTCTCAGAAACTGTTCACCCAACTAAGTTAAAACCTTTTTAGGGTTAATAGGTGTCAAGTGTAGGTGTGCACAACGAAGGTCATTTTGCGCGCATACGCATGCACGTGCGTGCGCGTGAAATGAGTGAAATGACTGATATACTTATTATAGCCATAACTTTTACATTTTTTATTGAAATGCTTTGAAACTCATTCTATAAGGATATATTAATAGTCTAGATAATATGACATGGTCAAATTAGCACGAACTCACGTGCATGCACGTGCGCTTCCCTCTGATTGGCTGAAACAAAGATTTCAATATCTCTTTTGTTTTTTGACGAAATGCTTTGAAATTTTAAACATAGTCATGCATTAGGATATACTACAATATAATATATAGCAGGTATCATGAAAACACGCGCATGCACGTGCGCTGCAATCTGATTGGCTTAAACTTTAAATGGGTATAACTCCTTCGATTTTCAACCAAACAGGATGGGATTTAGAACATAGATAGACATAGTGGATTCCTACAAAAAGGTAAGGTCATCATGCACATGCATGCACGTGCATGCACGTGAGATGGGTAAAATCAAAATACACTTGATGAAGCATATTTTTTAATACTTTTGGATTAAATGCTTTATTATTTTATTATATTAATGTATATAGATAGTGTAGACAAGAGAATATGGTCATTACGCACATGCATTTACATGTGCACGCGTGCAAATGCTAAAATTTGAATATACTCGGTATACTTCAGGGAAACGTTGTTAAAGTGTAAAATGCATAGAGTTTGTCATTTTTAATGAAGCTTAAAGGGAGTATGGCACCAAAAGGGAGTTGGGGAGTGTTTGGGGAACATCTGTAACGGTTCCCGTTACAATTAGCCCTAGTTATTATTATTATTATTCTTTTTTCTTCTTATTTCTTCTCCGGTACTTTTTTGTCCGGAAGTGTTCTCAGAAACTGTTCACCAAACTAAGTTAAAACCTTTTTAGGGTTAGTAGGCATGTTGTGTAGATGTGCCGAACGAAGGTCATTTTGCGCGCATTCGCATGCACGTGCGGGCGCGTGCAATGAGTAAACTGACTGATATATTTAATATGGTTGTAACTTTTATATTTTTTGATAAAATGTTTTGAAAGTCATTATATAAAGATATATAAGTTGTGTACATAAGATGACATGGTCAAATTTGCATGAACTCACGCGCATGCACGTGCACTTTGCTCTGATTGGCTGAAACAGAAATCTTAATATCTTTTTTGTTTTATGATGAAATGCTTTGAAACTTATATCATAGACATGTATTAGGATGTACTACAATATGATATATAAAATTTTTCATGAAATCACGCGCATGCACGTGCGCTGCAATCTGATTGGTTGAAACTTTAAATGACTATAACTCCCTTGGTTTTCAACCAAACAGCATGGGATTTGGAACATAGATAGACATAAAGGACTCCTACAAGATGGTATGGTCACCATTCACATGCATGCACGTGCGTGCACGTGCGCTTTGCTCTGATTGGCTGAAACAAAAATCTCAATATCTTTTCTGTTTTTTTACAAAATGCTTTGAAATTTAAAACATAGGCATACTTTAAGATGTCCTACAATATGATAAAATAATTGTCATGGAAACATGCGCATGCACGTGCGCTGCAATCTGATTGGCTTAAACTTTAAATGGCTATAACTCCCTTGTTTTTCAACCAAACAGGATGGGATTAAGAACATAGACAGACATAATGGACTCCTACAAGAAGGTATGGTCATCATGCACGTGCATATGAGTAAAATAGTGTATACAAGATGATATCGACATTACGCTCATGCAATCACATGCGCACGCCTGCATTGCTTAAATTTGAAATACTTGGTATACTTTTGGGAAAACGTTGTTGCCGTCTTAAATGCATAGATTTTGCCTTCTTTAATGAAACTTACAGGGAATATGGCACGAGAAGGGAGTTGGGGAGCGTTTGGGGAACATCTGTAACGGTTCCCGTTACAATTAGCACTAGTTATTATGTTCCCCAAACGAAGTTGGGGAACATATTGTTTTTACTCTGTTTCTTATTATTATTATTATTATTTTTCTTCTTCCTGGGAAAATTTTGTCCACGAGTGATCTTGTAAACTACACATCCGACTTAGGTGAAACCTTTTTAGGGTTAGTAGGCATGTTATGTAGAGTTGCCAAACAAAGGTCATTTTGCGCGCACGTGCTTGCAAGAGCACGCACGTGCATTAGGTGAAATTACCAATATAATGAATATTGCCGTAACTTTTCTATTTTTTGATGAAATTTTTTGAAACATAATGTAAGGATACATTAGTAGTATAGACAAGATAGCATGGTCAAAATAGCAAGATTTCACGCGCATGCACGTGCGCTTTGCTCTGATTGGCTGAAACTAAAGTATCAATAACTTTCTTGTTTCTTGTCATAATCCTGTGAAATTTTGAACATAGTCCTACATTATAATGATGTACCGCATGATATATAAGAATTTTCATGAAAGCATGCGCATGTGCGTGTGCTGCAAGCTGATTGGCTGAAACTTTAAATGACTATATCTCCTTTGTTTTTTGACGAAATTCTTTGAAACTTAAAATATAGTCATGCATTGGGATATCCTACAAAATAATATAGAAAAAATTCATGAAATCACGCGCATGCACGTGAGCTGCAATTTGATTGGCTGAAACTTTAAATTGCTATTTCTCCTTTGTTTTTTGACGAAATTCTTTGAAATTTAAAATATAGTCATGCATTAGGATATCCTACAAAATGATATAAAAAAAATCATTAAGTTACGCGCATACACGTGTGCTGCAATCTGATTGGCTGAAACTTTAAATGGCTATAACTCCCTTGTTTTTCAACCAAACAGGATGGGATTTAGAACATAGATAGATGAAAGGGACTCCTACAGAAAGGTATGATCATCATGCACGTGCACGCACGTGCGTGCATTTGAAACGAGTATATTTAAAAATACTCTTGAAAGACAAGATGATATGGTCATAACGCACATGCATTCACATGCGCTTGGGTGCAATGCTAAAAATTGAATATAATTAGTATCCTTCTGGAAAAACGTTGTTAAAGTCAAAAATGCACAGAGTTTGTCTTATTTAATGAAACTTACAGGGAATATGGCACCGAAAGGGAGTTGGGGAGCGTTTGGGGAACATCTGTAACGGTTCCCGTTACAATTAGCACTAGTTATTATTATTATTATTTTTTTTTTTCTTATTTCTTCTCCTGTACTTTTTTTGTCCGCGAGTGTTCTCAGAAACTGTTCACCCAACTGAGCTAAAACCTTTTTAGGGTTAATAGGTGTGTAGTGTAGGTGTGCGGAACGAAGGTCATTTTGCGCGCATACGCATGCACGTGCGTGCGCGTGAAATGAGTGAATTGACTGATATATTTAATATGGATGTAACTTCTATATTTTTTGATGAAATGTTTTGAAACTCATTATATAAGGATATATAAGATGTATAGATATGATTACATGGTCAAAGTTGCATGAACTCACGCGCATGCACGTGCGCTTTGCTCTGATTGGCTGAAACAAAATCCTCAATATCTTTTTTGTTTTTCGATGAAATGCTTTGAAATTTATAACATAGTCATACATTAGGATTCCCTACAATATGATATATAAAAATTTTCGTGAAATCACGTGCATGCACGTGCGCTGCAATCTGATTGGCTGAAACTTTAAATGACTATAACTCCCTTGGTTTCCAACCAAACATGATGGGATTTAGAACATAGATAGACATAAAGGACTCCTACAATATGGTATGGTCAGCATTTACATGCATGCACGTGCGTGCACGTGCACTTTGCTCTGATTGGCTGAAACAAAAATCTCAATATCTTTTCTGTTTTCTGACAAAATGCTTTGAAATTTAAAACATAGGCATACTTTAAGATGTCCTACAATATGATATATAATAATTGTCATGAAAACACGCGCATGTACGTGCGCTGCAATCTGATTGGCTTAAACTTTAAAATGGCTATAAATCCCTTGTTTTTCAACCAAACAAGATGGGATTAAGAACATAGACAGGCATAATGGACTCCTACAAGAAGGTATGGTCATCATGCACGTGCGTGCACGTGCAATGAGTAAAATAGTGTAGACAAGATGATATAGTCATTACGCTCATGCAATGTTGTTTAAGTCTTAAATGCATAGATTCTGCCTATTTTAATGAAACTTACAGGAATATGGCACTAAAAGGGAGTTGGGGAGCGTTTGGGGAACATCTGTAACGGTTCCCGTTACAATTAGCACTAGTTTATCTTGGCCTTCAAAAATGTTAAGAATACTTAAATGCATTACAAATTGAATTATATATTGTAAATTTCTATTTTTTAGAATTAAGATCTAAGGGCAAATCACTTTAACTGCAGAAAAATACCTTAGAATAAGAACTCTTGAGTGTGCAGTGTAGAGAGGGTTCTTTTGTCCGCCAAAATAAGGCTGAGATATTGCCGACTCGGTCTACAACACCAATAATCAATCAATCATTATTTTGTGGTTTTAAAAAGTGTGTTTCACTGTAGAAATCAACGGTTTTTAACCCCTCCCTCCGTGAAACAAATTGATTTAACGGGTATTATTAATATTTCACACACTACCTGCCCAAATCTTTAATTTTCTATTTCTTTTCCGTAGTAAAATTTCTTCAGATACAGACTCTACTTGCTGTGTTTGGAGGAATCAATGTTTCCTGGTGGGTAAAGGCAATTTTTTCAATATATAAAAATTTAATCTCTCTAAAATTCGAAGGGGGTTGGGGTAAATGTTTATTTAATTGTAACCCGTTTCAATATGATTTTATTCATATAAATTATAAGTGATGCGACCTTATCTTTGTTCGAAAATACATGAACAGGTCATAATAAATCGATATATTGGGATGGCATACACTCAATGTGTTAAACTAAAAATGCTAAGAACCTGATCCATATTTTAGAGATTAATTTTACATGGACATCATTTCTCCCTTCATTCTCTCAAGACAGAAAGTTAGTTATGAACTTGGAAGCTTTAATCTGTATTTAATATGCTTTCAAAAATGGATGGTGTAAATTGGCAAACATATTTGAAAGTTTAAAAATACTTTTTACTAAAAAGATTTTTTTCTTCCCAACGATCTAAATAGTATATAGACCTTTGAAGAGAAAAATACTTTTTAACTTTCCAGGAATATAGCTTTTTCTTCTCAAAGCGACTGGAAAACTAGCTGAAACTTTTTTGTGGAGACGAGAACGCTCCATCATTGAACGTCAAAGAGAGAGAGAATATGGCCGTTGTCCGAGTATCGAGTACGTCATGGTATGTTCAAGTGTCATTGCATAGAAGAAATCCTTATGTTTGTTTAGGCACTATGGAAAATTACGATTTAGAAGTTCCCTAGTTATGCAGTTTTTATTAAGATACCAATCTCTACCCAGATATAGAGTTATCGTTCCACTTATACCTCTGTCAACGTCTAAAACATAGTACGGAAGCGGAGAAACGTAATTTTTCTTTCAAATGTTGTTTATAAAATGGTCCATAAGAAGATTATACCTTTACATTTCTACGTGTCAATGCTACAAGTTGTTTGTCTATAAAAATTATAAACCATGTTGATTTTTATCCCCAGTGCGTTTTAAGTTTTCCACGTTCGTAATATCCTGCCGAGAAATAATCCCTTGTAAGATATGGCGAAAAGGTGGTATCTGTTTCTAATGAGACTTTCATTTAGGAATTGAAGCAAGAATATAGAAGTTTTAAATTTATAATTTATGATGCAATATGTAAAAGTTAAGTTTTGCCAAGAATCTTGGCATTTAGATGTTGACAGAGGTGTTGTAGCGGAGTGTAATACGCCCTCTGGTGAGAGATTGTTCAAAATACATGACTTGTACGAATGTATTTTACGACATTCAGATTGAAGAAAAGTACAACTATTTTGTAGCATTTTATATTCGTATGTCAAAAAGTCGATATTACTCGAACAATTTTGCCCAAATATGCTTTTACGTTCAGACATCACACCATTATGTCATTTCTTTTATTGTAACTTAAATAACGCTTATAACGACGCAAAATCGTCGGTCTCTGGCACAACGTAATAGGCGTGTTTTACTGTGTAGGTTTCTTTCACAATTTCCAGGCTAAGTATTCATTGAAAATATGTATGTCTATAAAATCAATGTATTTTTTTTAAACATCATTGAAAATTGAAGTTTACTGCTTCTATCAATCGATGACGCTCTATACTCACTTAATACATTATCTTACGATAAAAGTCGATAATTCTTATTGGCTGGTTGTGTTCAGATTCCACAGCTCTACCGAGGAAAAACACATTGAGGATAAATGTAACTAGCGGACGTCAATGTCATTGGCTACGAGAAATGATCCTTTACCAGCAAGTAAGTAATTGTTACAGTTGCATTTTATTGCTGATTATAATAACTTAAAATTATATCAAATTTTGTAATGCAATGAAAAAAAGGCATGAGAAAGCTAAAAGAAAACATATTCTTCATAATGTAAGAAATGTTTAAATTTTCAACGAAATTCAGAAGCAAAACGAAATGATCTTACTTCTGATTTTATTACGTTTTTCATTATTTTTTTAAATTTTGATAATTTTTTTGCAAGAAAACTGATTACAAATCAACATTATTCGTAAAGAGAAAACTGCATGAAACTGTAAAGGACTTTGAAATTGTACACAAAAAGAATACAATACAAAAAATTGTTCAAATACAAATGTATGCAACATCAACTGCTGAATTTTAAGTTATTTTCAAACAACAATTCATTAACAATCCCTGTTTGAATGTCATTTACATATTTTAAGAGTTTTCAGTTTATTCAGTTTTTGATTTAGTAAAAACGACCCGTTGTACCTTCCAACAAGCTATTGTTCCTTTCCATGACATTTTTTTGGGATATGTAAATGTAAGTCTCGGATCATTGTTTTTATCTTGTTTTATGTCTTCTCGAGATTTTTTTCACTCATAAGGAGACGCCACCACTTGCCGGTAGAGAGCTGCAAATTTTGTCCTATACTCAGCGAAAACGACCATTGACCAGTGAGGGATCTTTTTCATGCCAGCACCTACTGCAACACGTAGACTTCGGTTTATACGGTCTCATTCGAAGGACCGGTCTCCACTTCCCAAAGTAAGAGTCTAACCCGAGACGTACATTTAAGGATCAATTCTTACTTTGCGACTCTAGGGCAGACGCTCAAACCACTGCGCCACGCGGTAGACTCATGTAACATTGCAAAATGGAAATTAAAAAAGATAAAAAATACTCTGTTAGTAGAATAATATTATTACAAATGCGAAGAAATTCTTACAAGTTGAAAGAACCTGATATTGGTTATTTTGTACTCCTTTATTTCTTTACCCATAGCAGAGTTAAATGAAAAATCCTTTTCCGGAGCATACCGTAAATCTGGA
Organism: Saccostrea cuccullata; assembly: GCF_032062105.1. Lineage (NCBI taxonomy): Eukaryota > Metazoa > Mollusca > Bivalvia > Ostreida > Ostreidae > Saccostrea > Saccostrea cuccullata. The sequence goes on along the minus strand of NW_026930717.1, from coordinate 11,146 downwards.
AATTTTTACGTCGATTTTAATTCGGGTCAAAATGCTGTTGATTAATATTTACGTTTCAAAATTTTGCGAATGACCACTACTTCGTTTATATTTTCTTATTGTTGAATTATTTTTAAGAAAAAATTTTTTTGCGAATGCAATGAACTCGCAAATTTGCTAAAAATTTATCTACAGCAAAAATTTCCAGATTTACGGTATCTTCTCTCCCCTTTGTCCAATGTGGCACGCATGTCACTCACAGAGTACCTCTGGTCAATGGATGTATAGTGACCTTGTCAATAGTTTCTAGGTCAAGGTGAAACCCTTTGCAGCTACATGTATCTTACATTTTCGTGTTTATTGCTGAAATCAGGGTCCTTTGAAACGGCTACCATCTCAATGATATCTAGTTCGAAATGTTTTTATTGTATGTCACTCGTGAAATTTGTTAAATCAAGGATTTTCTGAGAAGTATATTTTAGATAAGTACTCATATAGTATTACGCAAAATCGCAGAGAAAATAGGGGGTGGGGGTGGGTCAGTGTGCATCTTACTGATCTACTGTACAATTTAGTTGACCTTTTTGCACTTACATTTTATTTTTTTGGTTAATTACTTCAATCTTTATCATATTTTATCAGACGTAACCATATTTGGGGTATTGAAAAACTATATAAGCAATAAAACATTCTCTTAAATGCTTTTTACGGCGTAGGTGCTGAACAGTCACAATTATCGAATACTTAAAAATAATGAAAGAAAAAGTTGGGGTCAGCGATGTTAATTTTGAAATATTGGTCAAAATTTGTGATTTTCTGGCGAAAAATGATGTAAATTTTATCTTGACTTATTTTACATATCTTCATTTTTTGCGAAGTTTGTTGATGGAAGATGTAAAACTTATTCTAAAGTATGAAATAAGACCTGTATTGAATATTCCTAGCAATATCATAACGGAAAATATTCTCCGAGTAAAAGTATGTGAGGCTAAAGTTCAAAGATAATAAAATTTAATAAATGTGCAGATTTGCAGAATTATCTGCTAAATATCATTCCACCGAAAGAAGTAGTCCCTAATAAATCTTGCTTCTTTGTAGCCTTTTGAGCAGTTTTTTCGTTGAATGTTAAAACATTTACATTGTTAAATTAAAATATGTTATAAAATTTGAATTTTAATGAATAGTTTTGAAATAAGAGGTTTTGTGTGAACTGTTCTAAAAAGCTGACGAGTGACATACCTGAAGGTACGTCCATGTCGAGTAAATTTAAACTGTGCTTAATTAAAATATATGACTCATTGATTTCCACACATGCACTGAAATGTCATACATTTGGTTAACCGTGATGTACATCATTATTATCTGAATAAGTTGTCACGCACCCATCTGACAAGTACCTTCCAATACATAGACAAAAACATGTTTTGTAAGCAATGAAATTCTTATTCATACTTAAACTGAAAATAAGACTATTTTTCGCAAACTGTGTATTACCTATAAATGAACATCCATTTTTTCGTTTTTTGAAATAATTTAACTTGGGAAAAAGGTTGTTATTGGTATTTTTACATTGTATGCAGGGATATCTACAATCATGTTGAATTTTTTTCATTACCGATGTCGATTTTTAACCTATAAACGTTAAAGAGGGCGTAGACTAGATTCAAATTATTAAGACAACTAACGTTCCATCGGCGACCATCGGTAATTTTGCGAGAAGAAAAGCACTCCTTATCTCCTTCCTAATGGGATTGATTCTGCAGTTTCCATATTTTCTATCAAATTGACGTCAAATTCAATTATACCTAAGAGTCCATCACAAATATTAAATATTTAATCTTTGGCTTGAAAAAATAATAATATAAACGGCATTATAAAAATGTGATACTTTACATTTGCTCATTTTATTTATGTTTGTTAACAATAAATATGCACTAGAAACCAGTCTAAGAAGGAAATTTTCTAAACGAAATGGTTATCGACTTTTCTACTCCGTCAACACGCTCTTCTGAACAGGTATTCGAAGATAATTGTACAAACTCAAAATGAAAAAAAAAATTTAATTTTCTAAATCACTTCTCCTAAAAGTATTCTTTGGCCTTTTGCTGAAATCGATGATGTTATTTGCAGGCGAACATGCTATTGATTTGGTCTTTCTAGTGTTTTGCTCTTATCATATCAGCTTATACTAGTATATAAAAACCCTCCAATTCAAGATTCCAATATTGATTTCGAGTCAATGGAGAATAGATGTATGTATTCCGTGCAAAGAACGGCTTTTCAAATATTTGAATATTTACAATTAATATTCATTCATGATCAATTTTAAACAAATCTTTAAAAAACAAATTAAGTATTCCAAAACAAAAAAAATGAATTTACAAGAAATGCTGAAATACAAGTTTTCAATTACAAAAGGGGTTAGTATAAGGAAATTAAAACCTTTTCAAAATCACTTGTGAAAATCATTTACACGTTTAAAAATTGAGGTATTATTTCCTTGTTATCGCATTAAAAAATATTCCTGCGTTTATATGTATTTTTATGCAACGTATGTAAATAAATCTTCCCATGCTAATTACCAAAGAAAACATATATTACTGTTGAAAGTACCTTAATCTTGCCTTTTCAAAATAAAAAAAAAAAGAATCTGATCTTTTTTTTCATTTTATTGTTTACATAGTACCTATATGGCGGAAAAGAATCAATGGCTGTCTCCCATTTATTTTTTTAAAATCTTCTCGTTTCGATAGACTTTTCCACGTATTCCAAGTTGACTAACCATTCGGCAAATGGCCATTTGGATTAAGGTTAATTTGCCGAGCCTCATTCGCTTGTTTATGGTGGTACTCAGCGCCTATATCATCACGCAATTCATATTTTTATCTGCAGGTAATTTAATTTAACACTCTTTTAATAAATGATACAATTTCTTCAAATACATGTATCAATTTCTTTGTCAGTTTTGTTTTAAAATCATTTCAGTTCCTCGATATTCCAAATTGATTCAAAAGGTAAGAAATATTTTGTAAAATTTTAAGATCTACGAATGTAAGATTTATAAAATTTAATTAATTTCCTGAGGTAGATACATCTTTGCTAATTATTTCATATGAGAGAAATGCTTAAATCCTGTTCTAATCATGCAAATATCGTTGTTAAATTAATGTTCGCGTTGGAATATTTCCACGTATGTTGTTACAATATAATACAAAGGGTCTATTAACTGTACTTATTTTTGTCAATTATTGTGTTTATTATACCCTGATATTTGCTTGCATTGCCTAGAATGTATCGTGTTGTCACCGAGATCAACCCAATATAACAGCTGACGTCCCAGTTTCGAAGTTCATCACGAAGGGAGTTCCTCTACTGGCCCCTAAGCTGGCCAAGCTGTATAAGCTGGTTGCTAACATGGATCAAAGTGTGGTGGATGTATTTGGATTTCCTTCTTCTAAAAAGGGTAATCGAAATATTTAAACCGAGCACACGTCAAAGTGCTACTCGTCACTTGAGCTCTTAAAACAGAGCCTGGAAAAAGAGAGAACTCGAACTTTGCACATTGATTTTCTTCCGCAGTTACCTACGGTTGAGTCTTGTACAACTCAGCGGTCTCTTCATATCTTCGACGAGCAGAGGGTCTGTTAAAGAACCATGTTGGCTTTTGTAACCGTCAGAGACGTTGTCTGTGCATTTTCCACATATGTTTCTATTGTTGTGACTTCATACTAATGATTAATTATTAATTAATTTTTATGCCCCCCCCCCCCCCATGCGAAGATTAAATGTATGTTGTTTAACGACCCTCTCAAGAATTTTTCCACTCATATGGAGAAGCCACCTCTTGCCGGTGGGGAGCTTCAAATTTTGTCAACTTTTCGGCACTTAATGCCATTGAACAACGAGAAATATTTTGTCTGCCAGCACCTTCTGCGACACGGGACCTTGCTTTATAGGGTCTCGTCCAAAGGACCGGTCTTCACGTCCCTCGGTGGGATTCGAACCCGTGAGGTAAGGATCAACTCCTTCGCGACCCTAGAGTAGACACTCAAACCACTTCCCAAATTAGAAGATGTTGGTTTAATGCCCAATACATTCCAATGATTAGTTTAAGGCAGCAGTACCGTCTTTCATTGATCGGCAAGTTCAAATAAATTTCAATGAGTTTGGACAAAAAATAAACTTAAATTATACATGATAGGATATGTACTTGGTGATGTATAAGGAGTCATGTTTTGTAATCAGAGGAGCACCTGGCATACGATGTGAAAGTCACTTGTCTTTCGCGTTGATACATTAAGCAAGCATTTGCTACGCAAGTATCCTTACGTCGTTGGTTCGAATCCCACAGCTGGACTTGGAAACCGATCCTTCGGATGAAACCATAAAAATTGAAGTGTTGTTACGATAAAGACCTAACTGTTTAGGAGTGCAGGTCGTTAGATAACATACAAACGAACAGATTTTTACTTCAACACCATAGAAAACCACTTTCTCTCATGACTTAGATCTTAAGACAAAACAAGTCCCGTGAGGAGCCAAGTGCATGACGTGATTTGCGATGAGAACCATCACCCTTTATCATGACATTAAATACAGAGTATATGGAGATAACGAACAGTATTCAAGCTCAAAAGTCCAATAACAAATAAAACATCAGAGGTGGAATCAGGTGTCATGGAGGAGTGAGAATCCCCTGCCGACCGATCACACCCGCCGTGTGCTCTTTGTTATGAAATAAGAGGAAAATCCATCGACAATTCAGTATGTACATAAAAAGATTTGACATTTGGGAATTAACAAGAAAACGTTTTCCGACACAATCGGAAACAATAATGCTTTGAAAAGCTTATATTTACCGTACATGTGTACATCAGTTTACTTTTACAACATTGATTGCATATCATAAAAATACACTTGGTTTTATAATTTCAGTTTACCTCTCCATTGGAATTCGTCTGAGAAGCACAAACAAGAGTGAACTGAACCTAGTACAGGAGACTTTAAGTTCGATTCTCAAAAACTCGGCTGTGCAGGATAGAACGCATTACATTGTCGTCATGTACATTCCCTTTATCAGAGGCCAATCAAAATTTCCTCTGCATGAAGTTCTGGAAAGACGATACATGGATTTTGTCAACGAGGGCTTGATTCACGTTATCAGGCCTACGGTAGATATTTATTTTGACGAGGATTCATACAATAGACTATACGAGACAAACAAAACAATATCATCTTTTGATGCAAAGTCAAACATCGATGAATCATTTCTATATCTATATTCTAAAAATCTTTCAAAGTATTTTGTTGAACTTCGTCCTGGTTCTATCTGCACACCTCACTTCTTCAAGATCTTGAAACAGCATGTCGATTCCCTGCAGACAGAATGGAGCCAAATTCACTTCTCAGAAAATTCCTTGTATGGACGATTATTTCACACAGATTCTTTGCCTACAATGGCAGTAGATATCCTCAATACATATGACAGTGTACAGCCTGCCGAGCGGGTGGCCAGCTATAAGACAAATCTTCAATATCGGCCACCTCTTTTCTTTTACGTTGATACTGGTGAAAGCGCCAACGTCTCCTATTACAACAGACGCGACGTAGTAAAAGAGATACTGAAAGCAAAGTACCTTAATCCCCCTGCAAAGTTATATACTGATATGCATCAGTTCGAAGACTTTGGTTTGGGTAATGTTTATGATAAAAATATCCACACATTCTTTTGGTCAAATGGATTTGACGCAGGAAGTTATATTACAGTGTCTTTCCATGTTCCTCAAACTATAAAAAGGATAGTAGTGTGCACAGGGAGCTACATAAATACAGATAAATTACGTTCTGGATTACTTACAGCGGGGAAGGAGTTAAAAAGATTATCAAATACGTGTGACAAACTTATATTGCAATGGTTTTTTATCGATGGCTTTGTAGACACGACCGAAAATATTTCTTTACAAAATATCATTTGCCTATCGATAATAGTAAATTCCAGACAACGGGACTGGCTTATGCTAAGAGATATCATAGTGGAAGTTGAAAAGGAGACAAAAAATTTTGTGCAATAAAATGTTACTCACTAGTGGTTCTCTTTTTTCAAAGTAATCTGAAGTTCAAAACGGGGTGATATGCTGATGTGGAATCTTAATTTAAATGCGTATGTAGAAATTTTTGTCCTGAAAATTATTGATAAATCTCATTTCATCTTGATATCTGTAAGATTGTGAGAGGTAGGTACTATCAGGGGATACTTTAATCAGACCAGATAGATTTGCCATCAATACCCTTCGCGTCACCCACATGTGTAGCGGTTCAAGAATATCTTCAATGTAGGACCGTCACGGTAGCTCAGTCGGTAGAGTGCTCGCTTCGTGTTCGGAAGGTCGTGAGTTCGAAAATTGGCTGCGACTGACCTAAGTTGATAAAAAAATACGTAGTTAGATTGATTGATTGATTGTATATTGTTTAACGTCCCTCTCGAGAATTTTTCACTGATGGAGACGTCACCGTACGCCGGTGAAGGGCTTTAAATTTTGACCTTTACTCGGCACTAAGGGCCATTGAGCAGTGAGGGATCCTTATCGTTCCAACGTCTGCCGCTGACACGGGGCCTCGGTTTTCAAAGTCTCATCCGAAGGACCTGCAACTTTTACTTCAAAGTGCCGAGCGCATGGGAAAGGATTAGTTGCTACCCATTTTTAATCGACTTAGGTCAGTCGCGGCCGAGATACGAACTCACGACCTCCCAATCACGGAGCGAGCGCTCTACCGACTGAGCTACAATGAACGGTACGTAACAAGAAGGATATGGAGATAACGAACAGTATTCAATCTCAAAGTCCATAAAACAATACAAATTAGGAGCAGAGCAAACACGGACCTCCGAAACATTAGAGGTGGGATCAGGTCCCATGGAGGAGTGGGCATCCCCTGCTGACTGGTCACACCCGCCATGTGCTCCTTGTCGTGATCGGGAAATAACGGAAAAATCCGTCGTCAATTCAGTGTACAAGTAATGGACTAACAATTAATGTGAAAAACGTCCGTCAGCATTTGACTCAGTGATAAATTGTATTTGCTGACAAGGTCATTGTATTGACCATAGAACTTGCAAAATAATGACTTTAAACGAGAATGCTTATGTTTTTGTTTCATCAACTTGCATGTCAATAATTTACCTCGTTTTAGAAATTGTTCATACGTATAGCATGCTCTTGCATATCGAATAAACTGAGATATATATATACTACGTATGCAGTTGATGAAGGAATATTGCTGCATAAGTAAGGGAAGTTGGCGATAGAAAAGTAAAAGTCATCACGTTTATCATATAGCTTTGTTGTTAGCTTTACCATTAACGTCCTTTTCAAGTAAAATATCCAAGTATGAAATAGATGTGTCAGACTCTGTGGTGTCTTTTATATCATATACCTAGTAGTGTATCAGCCCTGATACATGCGTTTTGGACTAGGTGAGACAGCGCCTCGGAACTAGGGCTGTCTCGCCCTCAGGGCTGAGATATCTCTGTCTCGGCCCGTTGTCAAGGGACTGTCTCGCCATCTAATTTCAAATCATTATTTCTATTTAATTTGTGTGATCTAAGAGTAAAATTCATATTTAAGTATTAAAGAAAACCTTACATATATCGAGAAAATTTAACTAGAATCTTTTAAAATTATTTATTTATACTAGAAGAAAATTGTTTTGAAAAGTGCACCAATTCGTAGCACTTGTGACGTAAGAGAGGTAACTCTTGTTTACTTCTAGGACAGCAACAAATCATGTTTTGAAAAAAAATGGATGTTTATTTGCTTTGACAGGAAGACAATACAAAGTTTTCATTTTAAATGCCATTTTGAATTTCATATATGTATTGTAAACAAAACAAGCAGTTGCCATAAATATCAGACTTATAAATTTTAACGATTCGTTGAAGAAGTTGAAACCCCGGTTCGATCCAAAGTGAAAGTAGAATGTTTTTAAGTTTGGGACCTTTTAATCTTTGTTATCTAATGTGCTTCAAAATGAAATGTTTCAAAACACAAGGACCATTCTTTTTAATGACCAAACCAGGCAAATCATCCTCTACATGATAATTCACCGTCAAGCAACATCTCCAGGAACATCAAAATAAAGAAACGACAAAATTAAATAAACTCTTTAATCGAAAATTATCTAAATATTTGTTCTTTTCATTTGTACGGATTTCCCAATGACCAAACTAAACCACAAGATTGGACCACCTAAATTTATACCTATGAATGTTTAACCTATGTATCATAACTTTATTTACAGATATCATGAGAATATCACCAATCCACATATGTTAAAATGTGTTTTATAAGTCATAATATATGTTTACTTGTTGATCAGCTTTTGATTGCATTGTACAAACCCATATTTCCTCCATAGATCGTAATAACAAATGGCCCTCTATCATTGTTAATCTACTAAATTACCCAAATTTATCCCAGCATCGTTTTCAATACAAATCCCAAAACAACAACTTATCCAATTTCCCCCCACCATAATGCTAAAAGCCTTTACTTATACAATTAGTGCGAAAGTTGAACTTCACAGTCATGGCGCCAAAGCAAACGGTACCGTTTGTTATTCGCTCGAGAAGTTATTCGCACCGATTTACAAAAAGGTATATAAAGATGGGTTTTGAACGATACAAGACAATTGTGTCCACAGCTCATCCCTGACCAGACCGTAAATTATGACTGCTAACCAGCCCTAACGAATGGTAATTAAAACATTGCTGTGACGTCATGCCTTTGTTCTTGCAGTCTAAAAATTTACCTGTAGCCGTCCGATAATAATAATTACCAGTCTGATAATATATTATCGGACGGCAATGATAACAAAATCGGACGGTATTTAAAAAACAAAAGAAGAGTGAAATAAAGATTAAATACATCATGTACATCATGTACATGTTTGTCAAAAACCAAAAAAAAAAAAAAAATGTTAGGAAAAAAAAATAAGGGATAGCAATCGCAAGGAAATTCAGTTGCTAAATAATAGCAAATCCATGAAAAAATGAGTTAAAACCTTCCTCAAAATTAATACTTCCCATCTTTTAAAAGTTTTTTGAAACAGCACTTTGAATAAGCGAATTTAAATCCATTTCTGAGAAATAATCGGCAAATCTTTTTATAATTTTATAAAGGATTGTTTCCAGGTGACTGCACTTAAAAACCTGAGAATTTCCATTATATAAACTCAAACTCCAGGATAAAATTCCGCATTTTTACTTTCCATGGCGATGGTAATAATATCACCAAAAATGAAATCTGTATCGATCAATTTATGCACAAAATAAACATGATAAATAAAAACGTTCCAAAATAAAAAAGAAATCATTCACCACCCGACCCCTGCCCTGCCGAGCTAAACGACTGCCATTGAATGAATGAAATGTGAAACAAGAGTTCACTCACTGTTTTTACTGTCTCATTTCTTTTGTCTACTTATTATACGGGTAGAAAACAATGGATGCCTAAACTCCCATTGTGTTATTATCGGACTCCTCCAGGTAACTTTTGGACATTTAAATGACAATGTTTTAAGTAAGATATACGCCTCATACTATTCTATATGTAAAATTATCAGACAGTTTTCGGCCCTAACGGGCCTCAAACAGTCTGATAATTTTACATATAGAACAGTATTCGGCATATATCCATTACATATACCCAACGTATGTATTTAATATGTTGTGAACTTGTACTATAATTGGGTAAGAATCTGATGCCACTCACATTGGGTAAAACGATCTATGAGTAACCCAATCTGTTGATTATTGTATGCCCTGACCCAATATCAATCCTTGGGTAACCCAAACAATAGATTATTGTTTGTCCTTACCCAATATTAATTTGTGGGTAACTCAACCTGAGCTAGCTGAATATACCAACCCATTACCAATATTGGGTAACCCAATCAGCTGACTATTACATCCTAGCCAAACCTGAACGTATTTTAACCCATTACTATTTTTGGGTAATCCAATCAGTTGACTAGTACATCCTAGCCCAACCTGAACTAGTTGAACGTACTAACCGATTACTAATATTGGGTAAACCAATCAGCTGACTATTACATACCCTAACCCAACCTGAACCAGCTGATTACCCAACGTACTGACTCATTACTAATATTGGATAACCCAATCAGCTAATTGTTGTGTATCCTGACCCATTATCCATAAGTATACTTTGTATTTGATTAATCATAAATCGTTTGTTTTTATTGTTTGAATAAATTCATTTTTAAAAGATAAACAAATCTTGTTGATTGATTAAGGTAAATCTCAGGAATAAGAGGACCCACATAATTTTTGTACACCCGAGATCGGGTCTCGTTACACTTTGGTTTTAGATATATGATAGAAACAACATCACACCACTGTTTTGATCTCGTCCCTGGTATCAGCCCTCGGATAATATCGGCCCGCGCCCTCCCCGGCTTGGGCCGATACCAACCGTTCGAGCTGATACCAGAGCAGAGATCAAAACAGCAGTGTGATATTTTGTATATCTCAAGCTCACCAGGATATATCGTATCGACGTAGAAATGGAAATTACCATAAGTTGTTAATTGACAATACGTCGTCGATATATCTAAATGTCAAGTTGAAGGCCACAGCAAGTGTTTCTTCGCTATGGGCTTAGCACCTTGAAATGAAAGTTTTGGGCCTTACAAACAAAGGCCCTGTGTCACGGCAGGTGTTGACATGATAAACAATGGTTGAAAGTGTGGAGTAAAAATTCGAAGCCCTTTGTCGGTGTATGGTAGCGTTTATATATAATTAAAATCTTCTCGTACGGCACATAAAACAACATACAATCAAAGAAAGTGCAGAGGGAAATATTTTCGTAGAATGAATGCAGTTTTACGATATTATAAGTAGAGTCCCGCCTAAATACAAGATCCCTTGGGCCAGGCGCATTTAAATTCACAACTTTGAAATACAAGATCCCTTGGGCCAGGCGCATTTAAATTCACAACTTTGAAAGAGGTACCCTTCTTCATCATACTATGGACAAGGTTCATGTGTTTAATATCCAGAAACTGAAGAGATTATTTAACAATTAAGTCCTTTTCACCACAGGTGCTTGAGGACAGACCCCCCCCCCCTTTTAAAACCCCGGGCCTT
>NW_026930716.1:0-43285 GCF_032062105.1 Saccostrea cuccullata | reverse complement strand
GTAATAATAATTATGTAAAAACTTTTGTACCATGAAAAAGTGCTGCTAGAATCCTACTGTCCTATCACAGAAATAATTATTCAACACTTTCTGATGAATCCTTACCAAATTTTTTACATTTTGTTCATAACATTGAAAAAAAAATGCTTTAAATTTCCCCGTACACCATACGGTTCTAGCTGCACTTTCCAAAAAACAATAGAATAAGAACTTTAGATAGAAACAAAAATTAAGTTTCAAAGTGTGCGGCGTAGTGTTGAACTTTTGCATCTTTTTGTTACGAACGACGAGAAAAGGCTGATCGGCAAGTAAACACCCTCCCTGCTTTAATTTTACGACGAAATTGTTGAAGTATATTACCATAACTTATTCATAAGCTTTATTCTCACATGAATCACACATGACATTCATTCTAAATGCTTTTAAACTCCGATTCCTTGTGTTTGTTTACATGAATTCTTCGTTACGTTTCACTTTCACTCTGCTACTACATGTTCAACAGTTATGACGTCACGGGTTTGGAATTTAACCCCTGGGATAAAGAAAAAGACCCAGAAACGACAAAATTCCGTTTATATTATGCCTCTGCATATTTAGATTCGTTGATGACCCAAAATCAATCTTAGATATCGATTATAAGAAATTGTTTTATCTAAACTTCACGTCATATAGCTTACTATGACGTCATATCATCACGGAAAGGTCACGGGAAAGGGTCTTCTCAGTGACCTTTCAGTGACCATTCAGTGGGCATTCAGTTACCATCAGTCGACTGAGTGGTGGATTTTCATCCTGTGTACGCCAACAGGACAAGTCTGTGTGATTTAACCACAAATAATTCACACAAAACTGAAAAAAAATATTGCTTAAGTGTCAACTTAATTAATATACGCCAAAATTATAGGCATACCTTTAAAAATGCAATAATTGCGACGATCGTATTCTTCTCCGGCGTAGAAAAAATGTTACGAAATTCGAATGATTTTTAATATATATACATAAATATATATATTTATATGGATTTTCAAAAAAAAACATTTCTTCGTTGGGAAAAAGGGAGAGATAACTCTAAAATCTTGGTAAAGTTCGCGTTTTTACTAGAAATCAACGGTAAACAAAATGTATTTTTAAACATTTTCCTCCCATGAAGCAATTTTTACTGGTAATATGGACTGCCATTTCACAAATTCTTACCAATTTTTTTTTGTGTTTCACGGGAGGCTGGGGCATATGTCTAAAGACAAAAAAAGAACAAAATGTTTTTTCTCAGCAATTTCCAAGTGCTTAACAATTAAAACATTGTATTTTACTAATAGATGAAGGATAATTATATTGTGTGATTTGATGTTGGCTCTATTCAACATTATTTGGTAATTATGTTTATATTAGCGAGACTTGTCGAGCGAATATACACCATTTCAACGAGTTGGATGAAGCCAATATCAAGTCACTCAATTATTGATGTTCTATTTATCTCATACGACTTTCGTTTTAACAAAACTTTGAGACTACTGCTGCAAAAGTACGTGAGTGATTGATAATTCAAATTGATGACGTATAATTTGACGACGTAGCACCGCTGATGTTAATATGCCTCGAAAGAAAGTAGATCGTGATCATTTTTTTTTTAATTTTTCCTATCTGCGATTTTGAAAACATTAGGCCTATGAAAAAATTGATGGAGCTTTACACCAAACGAACTTTTGAATTGAAGTTGTAAGGACCATGGATCGAGAAAACTAACTTTTTGTACGGTGGCAGTACAGAAGGTGCTAGACAAGGCTACTTGTACGTTCATTGTTGATCCATGACATTCCCTTACTTATACAGCAATATACCTTCATCACCTGCATACGGAGTGTATATACTTCAGTTGATTCGATACGCATGCACATGCTCTACGTATGAACAATTTGTAAAACGAGGAAAATTATGGACATGCAAGTTGATGAAACAAGAATATCAACAGTCTCGTTTATAGTCGTCATTTCGTAAGTTCTTTGGTCGATACAATGACCTTGTCGGCAAAAACGATTTATCATTGAGTCAAATGCTGACTGACGTTTTGCATACCAATTGCTAGTCCATTATTTACATTATTTACACTCTGAATTGACGACGAATTTTTCCGTTATCTCCCGATTATGACAAAGAGCACAAGGCGGATGTGACCCGTCAGCAGGGGATGCACATTCCTCGATGGCACCTTATCCCACCTCTGATGTTTCGGAGGTCCGTGTTTGCTCCGCTCTTCTTTTGTATTGTTTTATGGACCTTGAGATTGAATACTGTTCGTTATCTCCATATCTTTACTAAGTTACACCCAAATTACTAGGTAGGCATACGTAGTATAATATAAGAAAGCATTGTTGAAGATGTTAAGGCGTCTTATAACTACAACTTAACTGCTACGCTTTACTTTTTCCGAAAACGAATAAAGGGATGGTGTAACATTTGATTTCAAGTGCCCAATACCGTTTCCTATATAAAATAAGACATTTCTTTGACATATTTAAGTCTGTTTCTTGCTTTTAACGATATTATTACTCTTTATCATTCATTTTATAAGTATAATGATTTTCACATATAAAAGTTTCAATAAATTAAAATCTTAAAGCGGGGGATCGTGTCCAAATCGGAATTGCTTATAATAAAGCATTTACCCAGGAATAAAGCATACGTTTATCTCATGGGCAGTATCTCTCACACGTATGAGATAATTATGCTTACTTTTTATGCATAAAATATAAGAAAAACTTTAAGAAACAATAATTCATATTCAAGTCTCTTTCAGAATATAATGATGCTTTATGATGCAATTTCAATGGACCCCCCCCCCTTATATTAAGAGCTGGAATTTGGGATATTTCACTATTTAGCACTGGTGTTGAAATAATTAATGAATTACAATCAAACTGCTCTTGGTATTAAACAAAAACTTTATAGTGAAATTGTCATCAACCTTGAATTAAATGGCTCTCAAATGTAGGCACGTATCTCGAGTTAGGGTGCGTAGTTCTTTTACATCCGCCGAGTAAACCCGCCTCCCGATTTGTTTCAACTAGCGTAAATTAAACAAGTCGTATGTGTAGTTTTGTTGTTCCAAAGAATATAAAACATAATAAATTTTCATTTTATATCAAAACTTATTGTCGTAAGATTGTTCAATACAATGACTATGTGTGGTTACTCAGTATACATGCTAATTATTAAAGGTAATCCAGAAACGTGTCAATGGGTCCCTGAGGTTTGACAGAGATTGGACAGCATATAAAAATGGTTTTGGTTCTCCAGAACAAGATGTTTGGATTGGTTAGTATATTTTTTTTTTGTTAAAGGAACATTCAGTCGCTTCAATATTGAACAGTATGGTTTTTGAGGGCAGATGATATAAAATACATGGTTACTGTTTTGGAATATAAGCAATATTTGTTTTAATTATGACTCCATGGCGTAAACTTTGCAATACACATGACTTCACAATGCTTTTAGAACATCGGAATACATGCACGAGGCTTTATTGTGCATTGACCAAATAAAGCTTTGGTTTAATAGGTTACATTTATTAGGTCAACGCAAGGGGTATTTGCATGATTAAAAAATGAAACTGTATCGAAGATACATCTGATTTTAAGACAGGATAATATGTTTTGAAGATATTCACTTTTAGTGTTTAACTGTTATTTAAAATTGGAAAATAATGAAAAAAAAAGAGATAACAATCATTTGTCGGCATGAAGCCACAATTAGCATCAATGTCTTCAACTAAGAAAATAATTTGATCTTCATTAAAGTATATTTCGTATTAATTAATTTTTGTGTTGCAAATAATTTTCCTGTTGATTTTAAAATTTTTCTTTATGCAGGAAATGACGTTATACATCAATTAACCAAAGAAAACCCATCCCTTTATGTGTCCATCACTCTCGAGAATGGTACAAAACTTTATGAAATGTACGATAGATTTTCTGTCTCCAATGAAACAGGGAAATATCAACTTTTTCTTGCAGGACCTGCCACGGGGACCTTAGGTAAGTGTATGCATTAAAGGGCAGGCGAGACGTTCCTTGATAATATATAAACTTTTTCAAGATTTTGTCATTGAAGTATTGCTACTAAATCGTGTTTACTCAAAAAAAATTGAGGTACCTTACCAGGCATTTCTGCAAGATACCAGGAGTAGTTTTTCTTATATAATCCTTTTAATTTTCCAATTTCAAATGTTTAAGTGTTTGGATTTTTAAAAGACGTTTAGAAACTGGTTTTGAAATCAGAAAGTAATTAAAATTTTAAATATTTTTCATACATGACAAAGATATACAAAACAGATACTGAGGAACGTCGTGTCTGACCTCAGTTTCTTAAAACTGGCCACAGATCACTTATACATCACAAATTTTGACAGATTATTTATATAACATATTCTAAGTGTCTTTTGTTGAAACGTAGAAGGGAGGACGGTTAATAAAACAGATGATGTCTGTGTATTAATGTTAGAGATGAAGCATATTTTGATATATTTTAAGCACACAGGTCAAACGATCCCTTGAAATACGATTCAAAGATTATCATGTCAGCGATTCTTTTTTTTTTCAAAATGACAAAAATATTCTTCTGAAGAGTGATTATTTGTTCTTGACCTAGAAAGCTCACCAGCTGATCTGATACAAGATAAGCTATGAAGAAACATAAGTAAATTATCCTATTTTTTCACTTAGAATGACTGCATTTCTGTCATTTGAGTGTTTTAAAGAAGTTAAACAGTATATATTTCTGTATGGCAGGAAAACCCTCTAAATTCCTGCAAGGAATAAATAGCTATAATTCTAAAGTACCTCTGTGGAAGGATATTCATCTGAAAGAATTTCAAAATTTAAATATTTTTCAGCAGTACTTTGAATTTTTTGAAAACATTTCGTCATAAAAGAAACTTTCTTAAAAGCCCTTACTTATTCTCAATGAAAAAATATCAAGTCTTTTTATATAGGGTCTATCATACATAATTTTCCTCAATATTCTGTAAACTTTCCTTTCTCCATGTAAATAAACATTTTTAATATTTCAAGATATCATTTTTTTATTAAAATTCAAAATCACCGGGGACATTGAATTAGTCATTGCCACGTTGTTGAAATTTTAAATTAACTTCTTTAAATACGTAGAAAATTATATACCGTAAAATTAAATTTCTTTGTAACTAGCATATCCGATAGCTATTTCTGTTCACTCATTGTTATCTTGATAATTTAATAATTTACATTTGTAATTACAAAGGAATAGGAAGTTTACAGAGGGCCATAGATATGTAATATCGACAAGTTCATATTGTAGGTCGATAAATATTATCTCTTTTTACAGAAAACAATATGAGAAATCGTCTATTTCCTACCTTCTTCAGTATTGTTGACAATAAGATAAATCTGGTTTATTTACATTTCAAGAGTAGTTTGCTAACAAATGGAAGAAACCTACTGCATACAAAACACAAAAGATTAAATTATGCGTTTTATTTTGATGTCACAATTGACGAACATCCCGGAAATGAGATGACATAAGGGAAAGTCAAGATTCATGCTAAGATTGAACAAAAGTTGTTTCAATGTCAATTCCATTAACCCCTTACATGGCATATACGCCTTTCTACGCCTCTAACTTGAAAAACGAGAGTAGTGTGAAAAAACATTCATAACTTTCTTAATACTGCAAATATCAGAATAAATCTTACCCCGTTGGAAAGAGAAAATAATTACGATAAAATATTATGCAGAAATTTTTTTTATTGGTTGTACCAGTTTTTTGTCTGCTTTGATTAAACTTTGCGCACATTTTAAGCGATTTCGCCATTATCGATATCAATGCAAGGGTAGTGCATTCTATGTAAAAATGCTGAATTCTGGTGATTACCTCCAACCCCAACCCCATCCACCAAATTACTTAAAGTTGGTTTGTAAAAAAAAAAGTACAGCATGCTAAAAATTTTCAACACATCAATAAAATATTTTTTTATATATTTAACTAAGAAAAAAGAATGAATGAAACTTATTCTAGAATAAATGGAAATTCCAGCATGATCATGGTGTATTTCGTTGCCATGACAACTGAAATGATATCTTTATAATCATTTTCAGAAACTACACAATACCTGCTTTTAGAATATATATACATTGGTATGTACAAAAATTACAAGAGATACTAAAAAAATGCATTAAATTCTTAATAACAATTTGTCTAGAAATGTTTAAAATCTTTGCCATGGAAAGGTGTAAAATGTAACTTGCCCTTAGGATAATACAGGGATTTTAAAATCAAAATCAAAGTTGCAGTGAAGACAGAGGAATTAAAAAGCTAAATATAAGCCCTAACAAGCCGTTGCAATTATGAAACTTTATCTTCCATGTTATATTCATTTAATGCTTAAATAAAACAATTCATTATGTATGAGATACAGTGGACCCTCATTCATCCGGACGCTTTGGTTCCCAGCCAATTTGTCCGGATATGTGAAGCATCCGGATATCTGAATCACCAGTTAAACATGACAGAGTAACATTTAAAAATTTCGTTCCAAAGAAAAATCGTCCGGATGCTGAAGCATCCGGATATCTGGCGTCCGGATATCTGAAGGTCCACTGTACATGTATTTCGCATCTACAGGTGACAGTATGTTAGACACTGGTTATCCAATTTACTACGATCTGTCTGGGATGTACTTCTCCACCCCAGACAGAGATAACGACGTGTATGGTGACTATAACTGTGCTGCTAGCAATGGAGGAGGCTGGTGGTTTAATATCTGTCACCGGGCCTTCCTTAACGGTCGCTGGTCCCCGGGACACTGGATCGACCCGTGGTCTCCTACAGTAGAGTGGGGGATGTACGTGAGGGGGACCTTGATGATGATAAAACGTCACTAGGTAAACACCGATAAATCTTTATTACAAGTTTTCTCGTACCGGTATTTCCGTAAAAATTTTTAATGGTTTGAATATTCTTTTTTTGTAAAAAAAAATATGCTATTTCTGTACCTTGGGACATTTCACTTTTCAACATGGCAGCCAGTGTAGCAGTAGTCCTCTTGAGTCTTGTTTAGTATTAATTTATTTTTTTTAATGTTTAACAGATAAAACACCATCCATCATCAAGACAAACCCGATTTCAATTAATATTTATCGAGGGTTTCTTTTTTAAAATAATTTTTTACATCAAGTGACAAAATATGTAAATCAATAAGTTTTCGGTAAAGGAAGGATATTGAACTATTATTTAAAGCAATATATAAATTATTGTATTTTTCCTACTGAATGTATTTAGTTAAAGATGTACTTTATAAGTGTTGTAATAAATTTAAAATTAGAAACATTTTGTTCATTTTTACTAACAATGAAAAATGAAGATATCTGGACGGAGAATTGGGATATAGAAAACTTTATTGTTGAATCTTTTCAATGGAACCTGTGTTATCCGACACATGAGCAATACGCTTTACTGTGTTTTCCACCATTCACTTTCATTTCTTAAGATTTTAAAATATCAAAAGAGAAAATTATTAGGTATATTTCATGTTAATGTTTTGCATTATACAAGAATATGCTTCTCGAAAAAAACCCTATTTTCCCTCCATGCAGTATTTAGACTCGATGAGCATTTTTTCTCCATTTATCTGCTATACAGAACCGCTTAAATAGATGTTATTACTTTTCTTTAATATCATCAAAAAATGAACTAAATAGTTGACGTCAGACAGAATATTTTTTTTTCTCACAAAACCAATTATACCATGAATTTATCTTAAAAATTTTGAATTTAACGTGTTACAAGAAACGCAAAGATGCCAGGCTCGAACGTTTGATAGGTATAACATTTTTATCAAGAGTATGTTATGAGCTTAAAGTAATAAAAAACATTTTCTGAAGATCACTATCTTCTATTGCTACAGACTAGCATTTGAAAAATAATAAATGGATGCACAAGATCTGTCATCCTAGGCCTAGACTTATCGATCATATGAATTTCTCTCCTTTTTTATTTCAAAACACCATAACACAGAACGAGGGTAAACGGTTACAATGTGTAATAAGTATTTTATTCTGAAATCACAAACGTTCAAATTCATGCAAGAGCAATGTCAAAAGCGAAAACCAAAATGAATTGATTGTTATTAACGTCAGAGATAATTAAAGTATTTAAAAAACTAATTCAAATTTGCGAAACAGCTAAAGGAGTTTGAAAAAGTAAAGAAATAAACACTGATTCATTTTTTTTTTAAAATATGTTTTTTTTTATATCTGCAACTGTCTTTGCTCATAAATTTAGCTATCTAGCATTTATCAATACGTTTGCAAATACCTGTGAAATCATGAGACTACATCTTTCAAAAACAAAAATCAATGTTTAAGTTTTGACACAATAAAACATCGATATGTGTGTTAAGACAAGTCTTTCTCTATTGTGCAATGTGTAGATTATAGTTTATGTATATCCAAAAATTTTGATTTTTTTGTTTAACGAGGCCGAGTCTAATTCGAGTGCGCATCACTTTGCGCAGCTTTTTAATTTCATGCAGTCATAAACTATTTTAATTTTAATACAAAATTAATATTATTTGTAACTCCTACTGATCTGAAAATGTGATTTTACGACAATTAGTGGAAAAAGAACGTTGAAATGACTCTAACAACGTCACCATAGATATGTATTTTTACCGTAATATGGCAATTTTAGAGGCATTTGGCTTCGACCTAGACCAATCGAGATGGTGAACTTTTTTGAAATTTCACGATTTTGTGACTTTTTACATTTACTTTCATTTACTTGAATGAAAAAGAAATCCCTAGGGCAGAAGCAGAAAAAATAATGAAAAAAATGTTATAATTTGGCGATTTTCCAACAAATTCCCATAGGGTCCAATAGTAAAGTTTGACAACATTTAAGTTGGTCCATTTAGAAAACGGGGTGGTAAACATTCGATATTTTAATCCTAAAACAATCAATATAACAGTAAAAATTAATTTTCAAAAAATTATCAAAATCCCTAGCCACCATTAAGTCAGCATTAAGCTACCATTAAGCGATTGCTTAAAGGTGGTCTTTCGTCTTGTGACGGGGAAAGTGTCATAGTTATTACATAACATGTAGATTTAATTTGGAGACTTGTTGTTTAATTCAAGTGTAAGGATTGTATTTTAAGCTCGAGTGTGCTGTTATGATTTGAACAACAAATTCCCATAGGGTCCAATAGTAAAGTTTGACAACATTTAAGTTGGCCCATTTAGAAAACGGGGTGATAAACATTCGATATTTTAATCCTAAAACAATCAATATAACAGTAAAAATTAATTTTCAAAAAATTATCAAAATCCCTAGGGCAGAAATAATTAGACTCGGCCTCGTTAATTAAAGGCTGCAACAGGTCAATTATTATGACGAAAGATAAAGATTTTTATAAAGTACCGGGTAGGTTAAACCGGACAAAGTCGAGGAGTCAATGTTAATGATACCCAAAAGAAAATCACAAAGAATACAAAGGTGAAATATAAGAGTCACAGGATCAACTATTCAAAGGTTCTGACCAAAGTTGTTGTTTTTTTTAGAAGAAGGAAAAAATTTGGGGTATAAGTAAAAGGATAAAAATATTGGCATTCAAGGGAAGCTCTACCACAAAAAATAATAAACCGGTAAAATACTAAATCCCAAGCACTAACAATTCAGTAGCTATGATTAAGGTGATTTTTTAAAGAGCAGATCAAATCCTTAAGTTCAAGGCCATTACTGTTGGTACTCAAGAGAAGGTCGTGTCGAAACATGAGGAGCATCAATCAAACGTTATGACCAGGGCTATTTTTTAACACTGACAGCTATACTGACAAACAAACGGACAGAGGGACCGACCGTCAGAGAAAAAATATATATCCGCCTGATTCTTGGATTACGGGTACTTATTTTTTTTTTTAAACAATTTGTTCCAAATATCATTTTATACGTATGGTGAGAAGAGATCTGAGTGTAAGTTTATATGCAAATAAACCGAGACGCCACAATTCAATGTACAACCTGTCTCCATGTACATGCTATCCATAGTTTATTTAAAAGCTTGAGAATAAATCTTGATTTCTTCCAAGGAGACGAATATACTGCATATATAAACTTGAGAAGACTACTTTTAATAATTTAGAACTTTTATTACATCGTACTTAATGAAATCATAAAAGAAAATAATGATTGCAAATGATTAATTTTATTGAAGGAAAATGAATCATTATCATTATGTATCAGAAAACTCTAAAACACAGGAACAAAAAAAAAAACCGCAAAGCCCTGGAACACTCTTCTGGTTCGAAATAAAAAGGCAAATCCTCACAAATAAAGGGGAGTTTTAGTCCGACTTCTCCTGTATAGTAGTTCAGTAGTTCCTCTCAGTCACCTAGCGCCACCTACCGTTATTATGATAAGTCAAAAGGAGGTCAAAGATTGGGTCAACTGCTGTCTCATCTTCTTTGTTGGGACTCCAGTTCTGTTACGTCACTGGTGTCCAATTTTCAAAAAAATAGTTTTTCATGGTCGTCAAATGCCACTGCATTGGCACAGAATGTAAATGAACAGCTGAGGACAAGTTCTGCAGAAAAGGACAAAAAAATTATATCATACTCAGAAATCAATATCTTTGTCATATCTTACTTGTATGATAAAGGATTAATACCAACTTATCTAAAATAACTTGTTGCTTCACATTCTGTATGCTCTAAAAAAATTGATAAAATTTGATCTTGTGTATGCAAAAGAAACAGACATTTAAAGGGAATACATTCTTTTTTCATTTAAGCATATGTATATATATATAACATTTTATGACGAGCATAAGCAAACCTTGGCAAAACAAAAATTCAATTTAAAGAACGAAAGAAAATAGATACTCTTAGGGGGTGTTTGATTCCCCAAAAATGTGTTTTTTTTATCAAATTAGATATTTACAATTTTGATACATTGCAAATGTACATTTTCCGGGCGTTTTTTATCTAAAAATTTCAATTCAGATCTGTAGAACGCAAAAAATATCTCACTTTCAATCAAAATTTTTTAAACATAAATAACATATTATAATGAAAAATATCTATTTTTAATCAAATTCAAGGAAGAGAAAACTGACAAGAACATTTTTGTCATTGCGTTCATGTGTTAAAATAAAGCATGCTACATGTATTTATAAAATCTTGAATTATATACACACGTATATAGTATTTACTCCTCAAGAAGGATATGGTGAAACGGACAGTGTCCACAAAACAATACAAAATAGAAGCAGAACAAACACGGACATCCGATATACCAGCGGTAGGATCCGGTGCCATGGAAGAGTGAGCATCTCCTGCTGACTGGTTATAACCGATATCTGCTCATGATGTGTCGTGATCGGGAAATAACGGGAAAATCCGTGGTCAATTCACTGTATTGATAATGGACTAACAATTAATATGAAAAACGTCAGTCAGCGTTAGACTTAATGCGAAATTGCATTTGATGAGAAGGTCATTGTATCGGACCATTGATGTAAAAGTATTCAAAATACTTTTCCGCGAAAGGAATTAGTAAGGACTTAACCTTACAATCTGGAGTAAAAAATCAACTTTAAAATGTTAAAAGATTTTGCAAACACTATGCAACCAATTCTCTGCACTTCAAAAACCATCTAATTACAAGTGACTAACGAGGGGGCTAAGCTAATGTCGAGTAGAAGAAATTAGATCATTTTTATACCCCACGTTTGATCAGCGGGAGGGTACATAGTAATCGGGATTTCCGTCTGTCCCTCCGTCCGTCTGTTACGCTTTATCTCTTATCCGCAAATTCTTTTATACTACCGAGAGAAATTTAATGAAACTTTCATAGAATCTTTATTCATATTGTCATTGTGCACCTCCTATGTTACTTTTTTATTCGACACGTATTTTAGGCTTCCCATAGCAAAACATGGACATTGCCATTACATATAGAAGCTTCTGGATAACATTTGATAGGACGAGTTATTCCTCTTTACACATTACCGTTAAACAATATATAGCACCACATTGACATTATGGAAGGCGGGGGTATCATTTAGTGAGCTCATTGCTCACAGTACTTCTAGTTTTTATTAATTTTAGAATATCTCTAGAAGTGTACGAAATTTCGGAATGAGATTTGGTAGAATTGAAGAATGTTTATCTCAAAAGAGATTTAAATAAAAAGTAGAATATTAGAGCACTTGATTAAAAAATATATACTTTATTAGCGAAATCGGTTACCCAGTGTAAGAGTTCCATACCTTTATATTTTTTACAAATAATTTTTAAGCAATATGAGCTGAATGTTTGACATGGATAAAAATATTTCAATTTTGTTATTTACTTTTTCAATGACAGGAAAATAGAACGTTTATAAACTTCTTTTGTTCATATTTGCTTTGGAAGAACTTTTTAAAAACTTCGATTGAAGCAAAACTGAATTATTATCACCCTGTAAAATAATGATTTCTTATATAATGCTGTATGTTCGGTTGTACAGAAATATTTCTTCTAAAACATTTTTAAACTTTATTTTGGTCTTATTGATCTTAAGGGCTTACTAGATTACATCAGACAAATCATAATAACACATTTTACCAGCAAAATAAAATTCTCAAAAATGCAGATCATATTGGTTTAAGCGATCCAAAGGCCTATGTGCTACAAATCACATAAAAACCTTTAGTTTTTGTCGCTCAACATTATTCTAACTGTTTTAATCTTGTGTTTGCATTACCGTTGATTTATTTTATTTTTATAACTTTGCAGATTTTTTACCATTACAAAAAATGTTGTAATTAACAAAAAAGCAATGATTTTCTTCAAGCTAGCAACTCTTCTGAAAGTAGAAATGGGAATCTTGCGCCCGCTATAATGAAAGGAAATTAAAAATTAAAGATATGACCTACATATTACATGTATATA
Source organism: Saccostrea cuccullata (assembly GCF_032062105.1). NCBI lineage: Eukaryota > Metazoa > Mollusca > Bivalvia > Ostreida > Ostreidae > Saccostrea > Saccostrea cuccullata. The sequence goes on along the minus strand of NW_026930716.1, from coordinate 30,323 downwards.
TATTAATGACAAAGGTCATAATTCGGCGAATTTACACTGTTTCGTAAAGATGTAACATCGATAAAAATCGGTAAAGTCCTCCATAAAAGTGTTTCTATCTTAAAACGTCCTACCGACTTCTATGGAACTAACACGGTAAAAAAGCACTCCACCATGATGTTATCATGTGACCATGAAGTCTATAAATAGAAAAAAATAATTAAAAAGCTGAGTTCAACACTACGGCGCGGATAATTAATTTCTTTCTGTAAAAAAAAAAAAATATGTAAAAGCAGTCTCTGTACGATGAAAACTGCTGCTAGAATCCTTCTCTCTGCGTTTATTATGGAAAGCCATAGGGGACCCCCAGCGTCAGGTCTATAGATCCAGCTTGAGCCCTGGCCACCCATGATTCTCTACCTGATGCTTTACCTGGCCTTCCCATGCTTGCATCCTGGACCTCCCAGGGTCAGGGTCTATGTAATCAATAGTTTTAACCCTGGCCGTCCACCCTGGCATTCCCATGCTTGCATCCTGGACCTCCCAGGGTCAGGGTCTATTTAATCTATAGTTTTAACCCTGGCCACCCATGATGTACACCCTGGCCGTCCACCCTGGCCTTCCCATCTTTGCATCCTGGAACTCCCAGGGTCAGGGTCTTTAACCCTGGCCGTCCACCCTAGCCAACCCATGTTTACATCTTTACCCCTGGCCGTCCACCCTAGCCTGGCCAATCCATGTTTGCAGTATGCCAATCCCATGCCAGCCTGGCTTGCGCTGCTGTTTACATCCTGGCATGCCCAAGGTAACCCTGGCCATGGCCAGCATTCCTGGGTGACCTCATTATTCCCCAAGCTTCTCAGCCTATATAGAACTGGCCAAGATTCCAAGAGATAGAGATTTGGCTTGGGATATTTTGATAGATTGAGATTTGGCCAAGATTTCTAAGGACGCGGTTGTGGAGCAGCGTGGTCATTTGATTAACTCATTTGGGAGCCATCTGCCATCGTTGCCATTACATTTGTTATACTTAACGTTTATATCAATAATATTCTTTGCATTAATATATATAAAATAACAAATTGGAACTCATAAATTTTTATATTTACAGCAATTTTAATTAAATTTTTTATTGGGAATATTTTGTTTGTTTACTACAGCTAGGTATAATTGTAAATAATTCCGGATAGACAATCTTCTTATATTTGGGTCCGGCTACTCGATTTGTATATTAGTTTTACACTTTCCGCCCGGCGTCTTTGTACATCCTAACGTGAACGAAAGAACGACAAAAGTTAAAACTTTAGCGACTTGGTCAGGAGAACAAGCCACTAATAGTAAGAACTTGACTTCAGTCTCATCAAGATGTCAAAGGTTGATGACAATACAACGCCTGATGTTACGGATACAGCTAATGGTACAACATCCAACGAAAAGTATGATACAACGATGAATAATGAACACAACGAACCAGTGAATAACGAGACACAACAAACGACAAACAAAGACACTTTACTTGTGAGACAGAGGAAGTCTGAACGGGTACATAAACCCACCGACCGAATGTTAGATTACATGGACCAGGAGTCTAAGAGACGTGAAAAGAGGATTCAATTGTGCTTCGATCGATGGAAGTTCAAGGTCAGAGAGTGTAGACAAAATATGAAAGTAGAGTCCAGTGAAGAAGATCTTGGAAACATGTTAGACGAAATATTGAAACTGGAAAGAGAGGTCATAGAGGCTTTTGAACATTTGCGTAATTCATGTAGTGCACCACACCAAAGTGTAGTTCGGAAAGTGGACGCTTGTGTCGCTATTTTCTAAAGACATGACTCATCTCATCAATGAAAAAATCTAGGATTTGAAGACACCATAGACAGTTGTAAAGGTTTAAAGCATAATGAGTACGCTAGGTCTGTGTTTAGTGACTTGAGTTGGTCTAGTGTCTCGGAGTGTTGATTCAATAAAATCACAACTGTCCTCAAAGTTAGTGAATGCCCTCGCAGATGTAGCAACCAAAAGGGTAGAACTGGAGTCGATAAAGAAATAAGAGGAACAGCAAACAAAGTTTGTAGCACTGCAAGAGCAACAACGAAAACTACTAGAAACTCATAAGCGGGAAGTGAGAAAATTGCAAGCAGAGAAATCAGTTGCAATGGCAGAAGCAAGACTCAAGGCCTACTCGGATTTGATGCAGGGGGATGTGAACATTGCTGCAGCCACAAGCAGACGTCAAACTGAACATGACACTTCCTGTAGAAGCCGTCCAACTGACCTGACCCCCCGGCTGTTACGACTATTGTTAGCCACCCTACGATTACACCAGTCGTCATGTCTACTACTCGTCCTACCGTTACACACATTGGGAGGTCTACTTATACTCCGTTCAACCCACCTACTTACAACGCTACAGTCAACTCGAACAGCACCACAAACGATGATTCTACAACAAGTATCTTAGCAAAGGTGTTTGCAGACTCAGTGAACCTTAATAGGCTACCTATACCTGAGCCGTCAGTGTTCACAGGAGATCCACTTAGATTCGTAGAATGGAAGACAGCCTTTCATGCATTGATAGAACATAAAGGCATTCCTGAGCAAGAGATACTATTCTATTTGAAGAGAAACGTGGCGGGTGAAGCACTACAAGCCATAGATGGATTCTTCTACAATGGAAGCAACTCTGCATATGAAAACGCCAGACGAGTCCTGCAGGACAGATACGGACACCCATTTGTTATGCAGAAGGCATTTAGGAAGAGACTAGAGAATTGGCCCAAAATCACAGAAGGGAATTCAAAGGCTCTCAGAGATTTTGGAGACTTCCTACTAGCCTGTCGAGATGCAACGCCTCAGGTTCCAAGCCTTAAAATTCTGGACGACTGCTCTGAAAATCAGAAACTATTGAGCAAACTTCCTAATTGGGCTGCACTGCGTTGGAATCGACAAGTTCAAGAAACTATTGACTCTACTGGTGAATATCCATTATTCTCCAAGTTTGTGGACTTCGTCGTAAAGGAGGCTCGCATTGCTTGTAATCCAGTCTCGTCAATCTATGCGCTCAAGGACACTGACACAAAACCTGCCAGAGAGCACAAAAACTCGAGTCGCAAAGCAAATGTCCTCGCAACGACTTCAACTCATCAGCACAATGCAACGGGAACTGATGTCAGACCCAACTTATGTGATTATTGTGAGAAAGAAGGACATCCCTTGTTCAAGTGCGAGAAATTTATTGACTTGTCTATTGATGATAAACGAGTGGTAGTGCGTAAGAAAAACCTGTGCTTTGGATGTCTACGCAAGGGCCACAGAAACAAGGACTGCAAGAAGAAGCATACGTGTGGTATCTGCAAGGGAAAACACCCAACCTGCATGCATGAAGATGAATCACCAACAAGAAAGCAACAATTAGAGGTCAAGGTAGCCAGTTCCTCTCGTGTGAGCAGAGGATATGGTCACAGCACCTCCATGATCGTTCCAGTGTGGCTTTCTGTTCAGGAGAACCCCTCGCACGAGATATTGACATATGCTCTCTTAGACACACAAAGTGACACTACCTTTGTACTAGACGAAACGGCTGCTGCCTTGCATGTGAATAGACAACCAACACGTCTCAGCTTGTCTACCATGACCTCGCAGCACACTATCATTAACAGTTTCCGTATACAGAACCTGATAGTGAGAGGGTTCAAGTGTACCGAATTTGTGACAATAGACAATGCATATACGAGAGACTTCATTCCTGCGGATCGCTCACATATACCTGAAAAGAAAACCGTAATGAGCTGGCCACACCTGAAGGAGCTTAGCAACGAACTACCACCTCTTCAGTCATGTGAATTTGGACTCTTGATTGGATACAATTGTCCTCAAGCTCTTGTACCAAAAAAAACTCTAACAGGAAACGAGAACCAGCCATATGGCATCCAGACACTGCTTGGTTGGAGCGTGGTTGGATACACAGATCGCACAGACTCAGACGTTACTGTTGTTTGTCACAGAACTTCAGTGAAGGAGCTGCACAGCTGTACACCCAGGGATGTCATAAAAACTTTGGAGAAAGACTTTGCGCATGACAAGAATGAAGATATAAAGATATCTCAAGATGATATCGCCTTCCTTAACTTTATGAAAGAAAACATACAGCAGCATGAGGATAAGCATTTGGTAATGCCTCTACCATTCAAGGAGCGACCCTCCCTGCCCAACAACAAGTCACTTGCTTTGATTCGCTTAGATCATCTGAAACGAAAACTTAAAAGAGACCAGACATATCAAGAACATTACTAGACTTTTATGAGAGAAGTATTGGAAAGAGGCGACGCCGAACCAGTATCGTCAGATGGTGTCAGTGGAAATACATGGTATATCCCACATCATGGTGTTTATCACCCGAGGAAGCCTGGAAAGCTTAGAGTAGTGTTTGACTGTTCAGCAAGATACAAAGACGCTTCATTGAATGAGCATCTACTGACTGGTCTGGATCTCACAAATGCTCTGACTGGTGTTCTGTGCAGATTCAGACAATACCCTGTGGCTGTCATGTGTGATGTAGAGAAGATGTTCCACCAGTTTGTTGCAGACCGAGATTTCTTACGATTCCTATGGTGGGAGGAAGGAAACTTAGATGCAGAACCCAAAGAATATCGAATGAGAGTTCACCTATTTGGAGCGGCTTCCTCGCCAGGATGTGCTAATTATGGACTCAAGTTCTCAGCCAGAAGCCAAGAAGAGCAACTTCAAGCTGCATCATTCTTTGTGCAGAACAATTTCTATGTGGATGACGGACTAAGTAGTGTTGAGACTGAAGAAGAAACTATCAAGTTGATAGAAGACGCACAGATTCTGTGTGCCAATGGTGGATTGCGTCTACACAAATTTATTTCCAACAACAAGAACGTAATAAATTCTGTTGCTGAATCAGAGAGAGCGGCAGATGTTAAAGACTTAGACCTTTCACATGAACAATTACCTATGGAACAAGCACTTGGTATAAAGTGGAACATTGAAGAGGATTCGTTTTGCTTCAAAGCTGTCGACCAGAATGCATCTCCTACTAGGCGCAGTATGCTATCCATTGTAGCATCAATATTCGACCCATTGGGATTCCTCTCCCCTTTCACTCTGACTGGGAAACGAATACTGCAGGAGATGTGTCAAGGTAACATAGGATGGAATGACCCTCTACCCGCAGACAGACTACTTGAATTGGAAGCTTGAATCAAAGATCTACAGAACCTTGATCTCATCAAAGTCCCAAGATGCCTCATACCAAGTGATTTTGGCAAACCGATAACCTATGAGCTGCATCATTTCTCGGACGCAAGCACAAATGGCTATGGACAGTGTTCTTACCTTAGAGTTGTAAGGGGAACGAAGGTACATTGTGCTTTAGTTATCGCAAAGGCAAGAGTAGCACCTCTAAAGGTTGTAACGATACCTCGCTTGGAATTGACAGCTGCAGTATTGTCAGTGAAGGTCAATTTATTTTTGAAGAGGGAGCTGAATCTACCTATCAACAGAGAGTACTTTTGGACAGACTCTAAAGTGGTGCTTGGCTATATCAACAACGAGGCTGCAGGTTCCACGTATTTGTTGCAAACCGTGTACAGATGATAAGAGATGCAACAAAACCTCATCAGTGGCTTTACATTGAATCTGCCAGCAACCCAGCCGATCACACCTCGCCTGGACTACGTGCATCTGAAGTTAATGATTCTTCATGGTTGACCGGTCCTCCATTACTATGGCAACCCATCATCGAAAGCAGAGGTGTTGAAACAGAGTTGCAACTTGGAGACCCTGAAGTAAGATCTGCAAGATCTCTATGTACCAAAACAAAGGCTCATTCTAGTATCCTTGACATTCTGTCTCGATTCTCATCTTGGACCAAAATGATATCCTTCATTGCCAGAATGCAGAGACTTTCTAATGGTGTCAAGGGAACCTATCCACCAAATCCGAATGAAAGACTTCAAGCAGAACAAACTATCATCAAGCACATTCAACATGAAACCTTTCAAGACGCTATCAGCGCTCTCGAGAAATCTGAAGGGCTACCAAGGTCGAACTCCCTTAAACTCCTAGAACCAATTCTACAAGATGGGATACTTCGAGTCGGAGGCCGACTGAGGAAGGCAACCTTGTCTGTTGCTTACATGAACCCAATAATCTTACCCAGAAATGGTCATATCACGCACTTGATTCTCTCACATGCTCACAAGGAAACCTTTCATCAAGGAAGAGGAATTACCTTGAACAAGCTCCGGTCTCTTGGTTATTGGATTGTAGGAGGAAGTAAGACGGTAGCCAGCTACATACGTCAGTGCGTTATATGCAGGAAGTTGAGACGACCGACAGAGACACAGAGAATGGCAGACTTGCCCAAGGATCGTATGGAACCATCTCCGCCTTTCACATACTGCGGTATGGACTGTTTCGGCCCATTTATTGTGAAACAGGGACGGAAGGAAATAAAACGATATGGGTTACTATTTACCTGCATGTGTTCTCGTGCTATCCATACTGAGATGTTAGATGACATGTCTACAGACGCCTTTATCAATGGTTTGCGCTGTTTTATCGCCATTAGAGGAACCGTGCAACAGTTGCGCGCAGATCAAGGAACCAACTTCATTGGAGCTAAGAATGAGTTCCAGAAAGCACTTAACAAGGAAAGAATATGTTCATTCTTGGCAGAGAAACACTGTGAATTCATGTTTAACGCGCCCAGTGCTAGTCATACAGGAGGTGTGTGGGCACGTCAAATAAGAACCGTCCGTAACATACTCAACGCCATATTATTACTTTGTCCTGGAAGGCTAGATGATTCCAAACTGAGAACCATACTACGAAGCAATGTCTATTGTAAACGGTCGCCCACTAACGGTCAGTGAGATAGACAACCCAGACTCACTGGAGCCGCTTACTCCGAACCACATCTTAGCTGGGAAGACCATTTCTCCCCTTCCCCCTCCTGGAGAGTTCGTGAAGGAAGACATGTATGTCCGTAAACGTTGGAGACGTGTACAGTACCTTATGGAACAATTTTGGTCCCGTTGGAGACATGAGTACCTGGCTCAGATCACCTTACGACAGAAGTGGCATGGAGTTCGTCGGAACATCAAGGAAGGGGACATTGTTCTGGTGAAGGACGTTGACCTGCCACGCAACCAATGGCCTCTCGGTAGAGTTGTTGAAGCCAACCCAGATGATGATGGTCTTGTACGGAGAGTCAAGGTGAAAATGCAGTCTGGAGTTCTGGAGAGAACAGTTCATAAGCTTGTGCTACTCATTGCAAATTAATGTAACTGCTATGTTATTGTTGTATGTTGTAGTGTAGATGATAACGTAGATTGCATAGTTTGAATTTCTAAAATCATGATGATTTTGGTGGGAGTGTAAATGTCATAATTTTTATTTTTACTATACCTGGTAATTTTAATGAAGTTTATTTTATTTGTAATATTTTGTTAATCACATATGTGTAACAATGTTTGGTAAATAATTCCGGATAGACAATCTTCTTATATTTGGGTCCGGCTACTATTTGTATATTACGTAATTTCCGCCCAGCATCTTTGTACATCCTAACGTGAACGAAAGAACGACAAAAGTTAAAACTTTAGCGACTTGGTCAGGAGAACAAGGTAATTAGAAATTATGCATCTCATATATGCTCATAGTAACGTTTAACGTCCCTGATCTTGTTAGTTAATGTTTCTGATTTAGTATAGATATAACGATTACTCTGTATGTAGAGCATTTTTGTACAAGCATGGCTAGTGTTGTTTTATACATGGCGCCAATTTGACCCACGTGTGGTGAAATTTTGATTGAAAATTATTAGTCCCATAGCAATATGTATTTTATATATCATATCAATTTAATGATTAAATAGAACCGATTTATTATGTAAATTATCAGTTGTGAGATTATTTGTTGTGCACATGGAATTTTTGTGTCATGATTTACTTAGAGTTATTCCCCTTTGTACAGTAATGTAAGGCAAGGCGCCAAGTTTGTTTACATGTTTTAAGTGAAGTAGCACAGTTGTATTTTCTGATTGTCACTGGTAATAATTTTATTGAGATTAAGTAATGAATTAAATTAAACGTATAGATATTATTCATATTACATATTACTAGTCAATTAACTGATATTATTGAATATTGAACTCTAGTCTACATGTGTATGTATACCAAAGGGTCATCTTAGTGCATGTTTCTGTACTTTATGTAATTTAGATTTTCTTGTTAATTATTACTGATAAATTTTGTATTTGTTTTTACAGTTCTTACGTTGATGTTACCATCAATAAAGACATCACCAGTATTATTAGACTTATCCCTTTTTGACCAAGCCACTAATACTTTAGTGTGCAAGCATGGCTAAGCATGGCTTCTTTTTGTTTGATGTAAGTTACATGAATACAGTTTATGCAGTTATTTTACTTTCTCCCTAAACTGAGCTAGTCTTGTATGATCGAGGAAATTCGAATGAAATATTCATTTTGTATTGAACCTCGATTAACATTCATAACTGTTGATCTTGTTTTCCTTTAAAAGTAATTTTTATACATCATAATTATTATATAAAGTTGGTGTTGTTAAATTCATAATTATTATACAGTTATAAAGATTTTGTTGTTAGAGTGTATTGGGGGGGGAGTTAGAGTTCAAAAAGCTTTTATTATGATCATCCAACCTATGATAGAATTTAACAGAAAACTGCACATTGTACATGGGAGTTTATCACTAATTTGTTCTTTTAATGAATAAACAAGTTTAACTATGCTGTTGCCTTATATTTAAATATGTCATTTTTTTGGTTTACTTTTTTTCTCTTTTTAGTACCAGATCACAGTGAGTAGCTTGTACTGAGCTAGGTTGTACTGAGCCATCAACAAAACTGCAGATCCTTACAAATTTAGATTGGTTATACATGTAGATCAATAGGTAGGTTTTCTTGTTAAAGACAAATATCACATTCCTAAGAGTTATCTCCAGTTGTCAGCATGACGCTCATTTTTCCCACGTGTTAATTTTTTTAATCTTCAAACATTATCAGACAATTTCGATCTGCACCTCTATTGCTAGGGTATGGGGCAACATGATATTATTGTATTACTGTAAACATATTAAATATGGCTATGTATAATTTGTACTGCTTTTGGCGGAAAGGAACTTCCGCTAATTAAAGTACAATGCTCAATGTCTTGCACATATACGCATAAATAGGAACATGGAGAAATGTGCTAAATCAAATCTACGCTAACTTGTTCAAAAATCAATTTTCGCCAATTATCATATATGCCAAATATAATACATTTACAGATTTGCCGATAATTTATATGACTAATTCATGTATATAAAAAGATTACTAACTATTTATAGTATTTCAGATTGACATATGCTGACTTGAGTCTATGGGTATGGGAAACCATTTTGCAGTAATTAGGAATGTGCAGGTGAAAGTGGTAAACTTCCTTCTATTGCAACTTTTCGGGCCTTTCTGACAAACAAAAACCATGGTCAACCTGCTAGAAGTTTCTTTGGCGCCACGACAACCATATTCCAATGTCAAGGTCAAAAATCAAAGGCCAGAACTGATGTCAGCTGGAAAGATACCACATTGTGTATTGGACTTGCAAGTTCAAAGGTCAGTAATAAATTGACAACTTGCATTGTATATTATATCTTTATTATTAGGTAGGCCCAAGTGAGCATTTTTAAATTAATTTTTGACATTCAGTAATGTTTATACATTCGATGTGTTTTTGCGAGCTTGTCGGTAAGCCCTGAGAAGACGTGATTGACACTTCAATTAATTTATAAGCATTTCAAATTGTCTATCTGCTTACAGTTTGTTTTGACTAAAATGAAAAGCAGGAATAATACATATTGCAAATACAGATATATTTAATGTTTTCCAATGTCAAGGTCAAGGATCAAAGGTCAGAACTGATGTCAGATGGAAAGATACCACATTGTGGAATGAATTTGCATGCTGGATAGTAAATGAATGCACCAGTTTCAAGTTCAAAGGTCTGTAATAAATAAAATGACAACTTGCATTGTAAACTTTTCTGATCAAACTTATTTCCTTTTTTTTGTTTGTTTGTACTTGCCAACCAATCCAAAGTTTTAAGGATTGTGAATTTTTTAATTTTCAATTTTTCACTTTTTTTTCATTCATAATAGGTTATAACAAGTGTAGCTTATTTATGTATACTGTATTACCTATTTAAAGTTATTTCTAATCAAACAAAAAAAATTGAAAACTAAAAATTTCAAAAAAAAAAGAAACAATAAAAAAACAAAGATGCTGACAGACCTACATACTACATAATTTATAGGTTGATTATATTAGTGGGAATATATGGTTTTAGAGTATTCTGAAGGACAATGTCGAATGTGACTCAGGTGGACAGTGTGGTCTTTGGAACTCTTTTTTTAAAGAGAAAAATCTTGTTTTAACTGCGATAAAAATCACTTCCATTATCAGGGAGTCAGAGGTTTTTAGAGGGGGGGGGGGGACAGTCATTGTTTTGATTTCTTAACTATACAAGCTTGATAACTATGAAAATTTCAGAAAAGGAGATATGATTTTCCAACTCCCATCTGGATCTGTGCATGTCTTATGATATCTATTTTTCAATAATTATATGTTACCCTAAGGGCTTGATAATCAAGGTGACATACTAGTTGGTATCTTTTAGTTTTCATTTGAATATCAATTTGAAATGCTAACTAGACTGAAGAAGATGATTTTTGATTTTTACAGGATTGATGTAGAAGCCTGGATGCTTTGCCGATGGTTTCATTTCCTGTGGATATTATATGGACATTGATGGGTGCTACTGCTTGGTGCAAAGCAATAATGACATTTTGTAGCCTGTAGAATTCACTTAAATATGGAGAACTCATTTTTATGCCCCTCCATTATTATGGCCTGGGCATACAGTATTTACATGTCTGACTATCCCTCCTTCTGTCACACTTTGCATTTAGTTTAGTTTCATATACCAATACATATTGATGAGAGCTATTCAAGTGCTTCAACATTGTTAGCTCTGAGCAACTCAGGTGACCAATTGCTACCTGCTTTCATCCGTCGTCGTATGTCTTTCGTTGTACGTCATTCGTCGTCAATAGGTTGTAAACTTTTGGACATTTTCAACCTCTCTGGAACCGCTGAGCCAATTTCAACCAATTTTGGCATACTATTGTTTGCAGTTAAGTGTGAAATTTTACATTACGTCACGATCTAGTTGACAGCTGCGCTCAAGGTAAATTGTAACGCCTCCTAACTGCAAGCTTTACGACTGGAACTTCCTTCTTATCCCTGATTGGTTGCTCATGCAACAGACTATTTTCGTGTCAATGTTGATAATATGAGTTTACCAATCACGTGAATTGTTTACGCTGGATGCATATGACAAAAATGATCATGACGTAACGCAAAACTTCACACTTAACTGCAAACAATAGTAATATAAATCTGCGGATGAAGGGGAACAAAAATTGTGAAATTCATGGCCCCTGCCCCCCTGTGGCCTTAGGTTTGGGGCCCAAACCTCTAAAATTAATCCAATCTTCAAACATCTTCTTAAATCCTGGACATCAAGCAGTCAAACTGTTGAAATTATTATAATGAGCATTGAGTCCTCTACCAGAATTGTGAAATTTATAGCCCCAGAGTCAGGGGTTCTAATGCTAGGATGGGGCTATATAGATTATATTGTGAAAGTGCATTATTTCCTTGAAAATCTTCTCTGCTCCTAGGTATTAAACAAATATACGTCAAGTTGATGTATTTTTATGATGAGCAAGAGTGTCTCAACCAAAATTGTGAATTTTATGATGTCCCCAGGGTCAGGGGTTCTGGAGTTAGGGCGGGGCTGTATTGATTTTATAGTGATAATGTAATAACTCTTTGAAAATCTTCTCCTCTGCTCCTGGGTAAAAGGCTAACGAATAAAGTACTTAATTATGATGAAGAAGGATGCCTCTTCTAAAATTATGAATTTCATGGCCCAAGGGTCAGGGGTCTGGTGTAGGGCTGGGCTCTATTGATTATATAGTGAAAATGCATTATTTCTTTGAAAATCTTCTTCTCTGCTCCTGGGTATTAACCCTTTCACTTCCGTACCGGTCAAATTGACCGGTGGCGCGTTAAAACACGACTTCGCGAAAATAAGATCTCCGTATCTATTTTATGGTAGCATGAAGGTATATAAACTATATATCATCTTTTTGGAAATTTTCTCTACTTTTAAAATATCTAAAAAGATTATGTCTTGATTGCCGGTATTTAATCGATTTTACGTTGTGAAGACAAACGTGACTTTTGGAAAATGGCGTAATTTTCCAAAGCAATTGCTGATTTTCCAGACGATTGAAATTTTTTTCCTGATTAACTTTATGAGGAAAGTATGGTATATTCTTAAAGTATATTTTCTTTGCTTTTAAAATATGTAAAAATTATTGTTATTACTTTAAAGTATATTTTAAAAACAAGAATTTTCTTGCACTTATGTGTTTTTTTCTCGATTTTATTCGTAATGTTTAAACAAAGCTCAGTGTTACGTTTATTTCTGTGCTGAAATAGGGAAAACAAAATAAAGCTGGTACAAGTAGAGAAAATTTCCTTTCCAACAAGCCCTTATAGGACTTCTTACCCTTAGTATTTTCTTAATTACGATAATTTGAATTTGTGACCTTCGCATAGTTTTTATGGAAAAATCGGTCAATATTTACATGTAACGTCAAGGTCGATATTGTTGCGTCTTACTCGAAACAACAAATTCTTTTATAAGACTTTTTTGACCATGTAAATATATTTTTTACTGAAATAAATGCATAATACAACAAAAAAAGATTTCCAAAAAACAAATATATACTATCGTTCTGCCTTTTGTGTGAAGTGAAATGTTAATTATTCATCTACATGTAATGATGTATATTTCATGTAGTGATATAACGTTACAGATGTTGATAAAAAATGTAGATTCCCTAAACGTCGATCTTTACTTAAAAAATCAGATTTTTAATATTGTTGTATCTTGTTATACCGTATTCTTAATTTGCAATTTAATTAGATCTATGTTGGCACGAAATTTAACAATACAAAAACTCGCATTTATAAATAAATACGACTCATCACTGTATGAGTTGATACGAATTGAAATAACCACGTTTTTCCGCTATGGTAGCAGTTTGCAGTGAACAACATGATGGCGATCCGAAATCTGAACGTCAATTTTCATGATTATTTCACGACGAAGATCATCACATCAATGAATCAAATAATACGGACATGCCTTTGATATTAGCAGGTGAGAATACGTGTATATTGACTGAATAGTTTAAGTTTAAAACGCAATTAGTTCACGTTCAAAAGAAAACTAAATGTACACATGTACTAGATCTTCATATTTTAGTGTGTCGTGCGTATTTCGTATTGTTCAGCCAATTTTGTGTTGCTTTTGAACTTTGATGCTTTTGACAATCACTCGAAAGTTCAAAGTAAAATCAAAGTTGCCATAATAATGGATAGTTGTTTTCAGTATGTGTGTACCAGTGTATACATGTACCAATTTCACATTGAATTTTTAGGGTGCTGGCACCATATGCAACAATACTTTCATCTGTGAATACCCACCACTTGCTAAGCCCATCATGAACTACGAAGGCCAGTTAATATGTAAGGACACCAATGAACAGGTAAATTTTTGTTTTGGTATTGAAAATTTCTGTATTTCTAATATTTCAAAAAATAAAGTCAAATTTCATTTGTGTCATTCTCATGATAATGATGTTGCATTCATACAAGTTTATAAACATTTGATTTATATTTTGAAAAATAAGTATTTGAAACACATAATACTTATGATGATTGATTATTCATACAAACACATTATTTAAACACGTAATATAAATGAATGCCGAGATATGGAACAAGCTTTTTTAGACTGCTGTTGTATTTCCAATCTGCATAAGGTATGTGGTTAGAATTTCCATTTTCTCAATTTTTCAGACACTTTCCAATTATCGTACATCATATACATGGGTGGTCAAACTCACTGGATGGTTTATCAACACTCCCATGCTCATGAACAGCCTTGCCCCAGGAATTTTGCCCTGAAGTAACATTGCAGTCTATTGTCTCCTTTCTTTTTACAACCCTGGCAGCCATGCAGGTATGCAATCTATGAAAGCCATGAAGGGACATAAGAATTTTTGAAAATTTATAAAAGTAAACCGAGTTCTCGATTTATACAATCCGTTCTCTTGGATTGACAATCTGTTATAACAAATTGCCAATTCATTCTCACAGATTATCAATTCGTTCCCTCAAATTACACAATCCGTTATCTCAGATTGTATAATTCATTCTCTTAGTTTAAATGATTCGTTCCCTCGGAATGTAAACCCTTCCCATGATTTCAATAAAGTTATTTATCTGTACATATCGGATATGGTAATACATGTTTAAAGAATAGAATATTGTAGTATTTTACATCCTACCTTTTATTACATATTATGGTCCAAAATGAGAAAAATACAAGAACATTTTCAAATCCATATGCTAGTACTGATATTTGTACAACAAAAAATCTTTGAGGTTTTTGTGTTACGTGTATATTAGAATAATTGAAAGTCCTAAATAGTAAAAGTGAATATGGGTCCTGTGTAATCATAATATTTCTAAAATAAATATACGTTGAATTAGTTATGAAAGAGGTTGGAAATGACCGGCTGCTGAAACAAAATAAACAGAACGCACAAATTGATTAAAATGGTTGGATGTATCTGTACATATATGTAATGAAATTCAAGAGCACTGAGAAAATCAGAAGACTGACGTTGTAACAAATCGAGATCTCGAATTATTAATCTGTGAAAACAAATTACCAGTATGTAATTCGAGATCTCAAATTATGAATCAAGGGGGCGACTTAGTAATCTGTAAGATCGGATTGTGTTATTCAAGATCTCGAATTATAAATCGAGGGAACGTTTTAGTTATCTGTGGGATTGGATTGTCTAATTCGAGATCCCATTTTTTACTTTTTTGAAAAATTGATGTGTCCTTCATGGCTTTTGAAGCAATCTAATTAAAATTAGATCTTCCATCCACTGCCAGATTTCTTTATATGTTGCGATAGCGTAAACAGAGGCTTTAGTCAGATTGCCGTATATGCTATTTATTTTAGTTCAGTAATTTTACCATGATGGTTTACTACAAGGTTGTTGAATTATCAGTCCTGATACATTGACTTAACAATATCATTTAACTACTTGAATCACATAATAAATACAATTTTAAAAGGAAAATCAAATAAATGTAGTAATTTTAGCATTCTGAATTTTATTTTTAAATATAAATTCATATACACAATGATATGTATCTGTTTCAAAATATTTAAATCTTTTACAGGATAGAAGCTGATAACTTGTACTTGACAGCAAATAGTAATTCAAAGAATTTCCTCCAGTCTTACAGAGAAATGACAGTTGATAAAAGAATGGTGGACACAAAATAAAAGTGCTCTTCAACATTTTGTTGAAGATATCAGTCTGATTTGGAATTCATCTTGCAATATTTCTGGATTTGTGTATTTGGATATAAACGTCACATTTTCAACTTATTGACTAAACAGTTTTGCGTTAAATATTGCCAATGCTATCTATTATTATTATTTCCCTCCAAGATAACATGTCAAGTCTTTATTGTACCCCTTAAGCTCTGTTATACCAGAAAAGTCTTGTAATGAAATCAGTTTATTTTTTCTTGTGAGATTAAAACCATGAAAATAAAGATTACTTTTAATGGCATCAAGAGAATGGATTTTTTTGTTTAACAAAAAGATTGTATACATGTTTTGCTAGCTAGGGGTTTGTAAGAAGCAGACCAGAATTCTTTGCTTGCAAATTTTGTCCTTTGCCATTTTTATCACGTCAACTATTATATGATTTATCCATGATTGAAGCCTTTCAAAATTGATATTTAATTACAATTTAAAGCAGAATTCTGTACTGATATGTCCTTGACCTCCTTAAGAACAAGAGTGTCAAGGTCAATTTTTAATACAAAAGTGTTCTTTCATCTTTATGGCCCATATCTTACATACAATATCATAAAATATACAAAAAGTGTCGAGAATGTGTCCAGAATGTGAAATAACAAACATGTATATAGCCAAAAACTTGAAAAAGTTGTTGCTTAGCAACCACTTAAAGGTCATTAAACAGATATTTGAACTAAAATGATGCATGGATATTGCAGTTCTGATCCCTTCTTGAGAGTATATTCAGAATTTTCCATTTCAGCATCCATTGTGTAAAATTATGGCAAGAATATTGAAAAGTGTTGAAAAAAAATGATGAAACTTTTGCACTTATTTGACCTTTGACCTCCTAAAAATAGTTTTAATGAGGTCAATTTTTAAGACAATTTATCTGCTGTTTGTCCCTTGTACTGTTATGACCTCACATCTAACTTTTATATGTGCTGGGATGCATAAATGTGTCTAGGATGAGAAATAAAGGAAAATTCTTGCCCGAAAATTGAAAAATTCTGGGTTGCTAAGCAACCGCTTTTAAGTAGTTATATGCAGAATTGAAAAAAAAGTTTTTATGTTTCATGTAGTACAGTATCATGCTCTTTTGTGAGTATATAAAAAATTTCCTATTTCAACATACATCATAGTAAATATTTAGCTTGAAGACTAAAAAGTATCAAAAAATCCCATAAAACTTTGCACTTAATTGACCTTTGACCTCCATTTTTACTAATAAGGTCAGTTGTTGAGTATCTGAATAGTCATAAAATATCATCTCTAAGACATTCCCTACAAAATGGTATGCAATATACCTAGCTTTCTCCTTGAATAAAAAAGTTGGAAATAATTTAATAACGTCATATCAAAAAGTCTCCAAAATCACCTAAAATGTGCCGGTAGAGAAAGGGTTAAACAAACTACATACATAGTTATGATGAGGAAGGGTGCCTCTTTGAAATAAGTTTCAAAGTGTTACTCAGGGTGGGGCTCTATTTAATTTATTGTGAAAATGCATTAATTCTTTGAAAATCTTTTCTGTTCCTATGTATTTAACAAACTAACTACATGTACAAGCCTAGTTATACTGAGCATATATCATTCTTCCAGAATGGTGATTTCAAGGCCCCTGGATCAGGGGAGTCATAGAGGACAGGGGGGGGTCTAATTGAAAGTAAATTAATTACTCAAAATATGCTCCATTATATATAAATCAAACATTTATGATGAGGATTGATACCTTTTCAAAAATTGTGAAATGTGAGGACTTACACTTAGGTTTTTAAGGGGGTTTAAATTGTTAAAATGAAGGGCCAAGTCCCTTCACAAGGGGAGATAATCAAGAAAAGAAAAAAATAGGATGGGGTCATTAAAAAATCTCAAGAACCACAGGGCCAGAAAAGCTGTCTCTTATGTGGAAGCATCCTGGGGTAGTGTAGATTATAAATTGTCAATTCATAACCTCCAGGGGTAGGGCGGGCCACAAGAGGGAATCCAAGTTTTACATAGAAATATATTGAAAGAATCTTTTAAAATCTTCTCAAGAACCACTGGGCCAGGAAACCTGAAAGATATGTGAAAGCATCTTGGGGTAGTGTAGATTCTAGAGTATAAAAATTATGACAGGGGAGGGGGTAGGGGGCCACGATAGGTTTAACAAGAGGGGAAATCTGGTAAAGAACTGCATCACGAAAGTTACTCAGGTGAGCAATGTGGTCCATGGGCCTCTTGTTTGTCTTGACCTTTTTTGACCTCATTTTTCTCAAATTTGTTTTATTACAATTGAAAAAAAACGAGGAACTGTGAGCAATGAGCTCACTAAATGATACCCCCTGCCTCCCATATGGTTATAACTGATGACAAAGTCCATGTTTTGCTGTTGCTGGGAAACCCAAAATACGTGTCGATCAAAAAGTAAATTAGGAGGTCACAATGGCAATATGTAATAAAGATTCTGTGAAAGTTTCATTAAATTTCACTCAGTAGTACAAGAGGAGTTGTGGATAAGAGATGGGTACCCTAAAGCGTAACAGACGGACGTACGTACAGCTAGACGGACAAACCGATTACAGTATATCCTCCCACTTTTCAAGCGGGGGGTATAAAAAAACTGTTACATATATTATTTTTGAATAAGCTAAAGCAAGGATACATTACTTTTCAATTTTATCCATTCTTTTACCTTGACCTTCCCAGTGCATGTAGCTTTTGCTAGGTGTTGATACGAAAAAGATCCCTCACTGCTCAAAGGACCTGAGTGCCGAGCATAGGACAAAATTTGTAGCCCTCCACCGGCAAGTGGTGGCGTCTCAATATGAGTGAAAAATTCTTGAAAGGGACGTTAAACAACATACAATCAATCAATCAATCATTTTATACTAGGTGTACTTTTGTAGATTTACATCTCCATATTTGTAACTCCTTCGAAATTTGCAAAAATTACTTTAAATTTTAATTTGAATTTAATTACTACTACTTCTGATCTTGAGTACGTTTTAAAATTTTAATGCACTTTCAAAATAATTTCCAATCTTTTGCATAATCTTTAGAATATCACTTGTTGTTATTAGTAGCTAATTTATCCAAATATGGATAAGAAAGCATACAAACAATTTTACCTTGACTAAATCAGTGCTACATTATGATGTCATAGTAGGCGAGATGACGTCAATTTTAAAACACATGTTTTCGTAATATTACTATTTAGAGAAGTAATATAACACTAGAAAATGTATAGAAACGTGTATACATTAAGAAAATAAATGTTTTCATTTTTTTATGCTGTATTTGTCATTTTGATTAAATGAACGACCGATGACGTCATATGTGTATATCAAGTAACTTGGGAATTCACCATGTCGAGTAAAGAGAATTTGGATAAGATAACATGTACAAAGATTTGTAAAATAGAGTTTAAAAGCAAATATTATTAATATTATGTTAAATTCATATGGAGTTCAGTTAATTTAACAGGTGTGCTAATGCATTTTTATCGATTATATTCTCTTTCGAAGACAGTCAGCTACATATTATCCCGGTCGGCCTTCCCTCTGTCCTTTGTGACAAAAAAATGCAACAGAACAACAATAAGCTGGATATTTAAAAAAATAAAATTTGTACAGATGGAAAGTTTGCTCTCTAAAATATTTGGAAAGTGCTGCTAGAATCCCGAGTTAAGCATGGTTTTGCGAAAAAATTCAGTTCATATGTATAAAATTCAAAACATCGGGTAAGGTTTCGTGCAAATGTGTATAATTATTATTTTACTGACAGGACAGTGGGGTTCTAGCAGCACTTTTAAGGCAGAACAGATATTTTTCGACTATATCATGTACTCAAAAAAATTATTAACTCCAGGATATTGTTGTTCTATTAGCTTTTTTATTAAGGAACAATTCGCTATAAATAGAAGTCACGTGATGACGGGGATGTGGCGCACGTCTTTGCGTTAGACGCATTTTATCTCTACGCAAAAGTAAATAATAGTTCACTTTTATCAGCGGTCTTAGTAAATTATCAAACTGAATTTTCTTTAAAAAGTCTAAATTTCCCGAGAAATGGTTTCAATGCTTCCTTAACATACCTGCGTATTGGTTCCTTCTTCATCCTAACCAAATACATTTTTTCATAACAAGTAAGTAGCAGCTGCATTCCCATGATTTATTACGTGGGACCGTCCGGTTTAAAAGTTTAATTCCTTTTGATCAGCCTCTTTAATTACTTTTATCTGTAGAGCTCGCGTTCGTTATCTTTTGTCAGACTAAAAGTGCAAACTCATAACATCCATTTTATTCTTATATTTACTGCAATTTTTGTTATGATAATGTCTTAATACAGTTGATTTCTCGTTGATATTAGACCTAAATTATGCGCAGCCTAATTCCAAAAACGTTTATTTAATACATTGTCTAGCCTCTGGGATATATAAAACTGACTTATTGATAGACTGTAGAAATACCCGAAATACGGGCACACAGTCACAGGTTTCCTCACCACATCTTCTGATTGGTTTCTGTATCTAAAAATATCTTTTTTTCGCTGTTTGTCATTTCGGGCGCTGTCGTTACTTTGGAGATCGGAAAATGGTCAGTTGTCGTGAAATACGTACTCGATGATATTGCAGATATTTTAATAATCATTTTTAATCAGAAAATATAAGTAGTAAAGTTTAATTTACAATTTTATAGAATATTTAATTATCAAAAGTTAATAAAAACTACTACTGACATTACTTTGAATGCGACTTTTATTCCGATTTGTGTTAGGTAAAATGCTCACACTCATAAAACATTAATTTGAATATTTGGAATTGAAAATCAACATTCATGGTAATTTACATAAAATTCATCAAATCAATATTTTGATTAATGAAACATGCTGAGTACATAACTATTAGCCAATCATTTTCAGTAATTGATGTATATTTTGATATTTATATTTGGCGTTCTGTATACTAAACTGCAAATTTCTACAGGTACCCCACAAAGCAGCCAGTAGTTCTAAGTACAATTTACGATATGGGCGCTCTCTGTGTTATTATTTTAGTTTTGGTTTTTTTAGCGGTGTGCCAATCTACCATTATTTCGAGGAAATACACCGCACAACTGGAAATGGATAATAAGAAGTCAAATGAAGACCTTTTGGGAGAACACAACTCTACATCAGTTATAGAGTGTGCAGCGCGTTGCCAAAGAGAGTGTAATTTCTATGGGTTTAATCCACAGACGAATAAATGTCGGACCCACACGAAAGTTTTTAAGTCGGGGATGTTTAATGAGGGTGGTTGGAGATACTACTCACATGTCTGTATGTATATTTGTTAATTTTCTTTATTTCATTTGCCACAAATTTAGATTAATATTATGATTTTTTATCGCTCAGCATGACTAAGTAATAGTTTTCATTATTATTTCTAATCACTTCAATTTCTGTAATAAGAATACCTGCATTAAGGAAGTATATTTTTCTATTTGTTATTTCTATGGATTGTATATACATACCAAGATTTCATCATTATTTTCTATTAGTTCTTTCTATGGATTGTGCATACATAATGTGATTCCAGTACTATTTTTATGATTTTTTTATCTACAATGTATATACATAGTACATGTAAGATTCCAGCTTTATTTTCTATTAGTTCTTTCTATGGATTGTATGTACATTTAATAATTCGAGTATCATTTTTATGAGTTATTTCTGTGGAATGTATTTACACAGTATGATTTCTGTATTATTTTTAGTTATCTTTAATGGATTTTAATTTTTTCTGCTTTAGTTATTCCCGTAGACTGTAAGGATCTTCAATTAGACGGATACTTTAATTCAAGGGTGTATGAAATCTACCCCAATGGAACCATCACCAGTCCTGTCCAGGCATACTGCGATATGACCACAATGGGCGGGGGATGGACGGTTTGTAGTTTATTTTAATATTAAAGCACATTATACAATGTATTTAACACTCAATGTTTTTGTTGTTTAAAAGGATATAAACTGAAAAAATATGAATATTTTTAGATTACCCGGCATAGCATAACATATTGATCACACAACTGTTTAAACACATGATTTGCTATACGTGTTAAATTTAAAGGCAATCCAAAAACGAATTTCTGGATCCCTGGAGTTTAACAGGAACTGGACGGAATATAAAAATGGATTTGGTTCACCGGTACAGGATGTCTGGGTTGGTAAGTGTAAATTGTTTTCCAATGGGAACTTTTCATGCCTTCAAAGTTTGAAAAATAGGTGTGTCAGGTAATGGATGAAAGCGTAACAAAGATCTTAATTTAATACTAGGTAATATGTGATCTACGACATTTACATATCATGTCAGATTTATATATCAAATAAAGAGAAAAAAAAAGAAGAGAAGAAAATCATTTAGCGGCATATTTTTTATGAGACCAAAGTAAGCATAACTGTCTACAGACAAGGAAAATAATTTGATTGTTCATTACGGTAGAATCATATTTATAATAGAATTAATTTGTATTACAATGCGTTTTAGCTGATTAAACATACATCTTAATACAGGAAATGACGTAATCCATCAATTAACAAAAGAAAACTCCTCCTCCCTTTATGTTTCCATCACTCTCCAGAATGGTACAACGCTTTACGAAATATACGATAGATTCTCTGTCTCCGACGAAGCAGGAAAATATAAACTCTTTCTTGCAGGACCTGCCACGGGAACTTTAGTTAAGTGTATCTACGTTAAGTTCTTAAAATTAGGTTCCAATTACGTATATTATCATAATAATACTCTTCTGTATTGAAATAGTATTAAGTTGTCAAAAAAGAGAAAGATATTTTTTTTCTGATATTTTTCTGATATTCTGTATATGTTTTTATTCCATGCTAATTAAACATGTTTCATATTTCAAAATATCATTTGCAGATACAATTAACATATTCAGCAGATATTGAATCTGTTATTGTCAAGTAGATACAATTTCTAATTATACGTTTTATGTACAAGGAAAATTATGTTAATTTTTTTTTACAAACAAATCCAATATTTTCATTTCTTCAACATTGTTATTCAGCTTGAGTTTCCTGATAATTTTTGATAATTCACATTTTAAGTAATACTAAAAAAAATAGTTTACAGAGCATGATAGTCTGATTTTCAATGATTCACATTTTTACTACTACGGAATAGGAAGTTTACAGTGTGTCATTAATCTTAAATGTCGAAAGGTTTACGAAAATTTGATGATAGAAAAATTTGATCGGATAAAATAAAAAAAAAATAAAATAAACCTAAAAAGCCAAATTCAAAAGACCTCAACGCGTTTCACATTTGCATTTATTTAATAGGAAATCTACCATCTTATAATATTCACAGATACACCATATCTTATCTCGTTATTAATGATTTACTTAGTATTGCATGTTATACATGTTTAAAGGCACGGTCTCGGACAAATATTAAAATTTCATTTTTTCATGTTTTCTAAAATTTCCAGTGACCTTTACCCCCCCCCCCCCCAATAATACCATGCTTAAAAAATGTAACACGTCTGTTGTTTATTGTTACACTAGAAAGAATCTATGTGTATTGCGCAGTGTTTTGTTTTGTATTATTTTTATCTCTCTTTACAGGAAACAACACGTTAAACTGTGTATCTCAGACGTACTTCAGTATTAAAATTAATGTGATGTAAATTAATAATTATTATCTCTGTTATATATTTTCTCTAATTCTGCAGGTACCGGTATTATAGACACCTGGGATTCTAGGACTGAACTATATAAAAATTATCACTCTTTCCAGCACCTAAAGCCGTCTGTCTTAGAATTACCTCAGTATTATTAATGACGATTAGATTAAAAATATACAAATCAATTATCTCTGTGATACCTTTTGTTTAATTTTATAGGTGACGCTATGTTAGACACAGCTTATTCTTCCTTCAGTCTGTCTGGGATGTACTTCTCCACCCCAGACAGAGATAGCGACAGAGGTAGTGAATTTAACTGTGCTGCTTACAGTGAAGTTAGAGGAGGCTGGTGGTTCCACTACTGTCACCGGGCCTTCCTTAACGGTCCATGGTCCCCGCAGTCCTGGATCAACCCATGGTCTCCTACAGTAACGAGTGGGACATCAGTGAAGGGGACCACCATGATGGTTAGACGGCACTAAGTAAACCTTATTAAATCATAATAACATTTTTTTTTCTGTTTTAGTATTACTGTGAAAATTTCAGTTACATGTATAAAAGTTTTTCTTTATTGAAAAAATATTATTATACATGTATCTGTGAAGAATTAATTTTATTTTTTTCTAACAGAGGAAAGATCGACCATGGTTTTGGCAAACCCTCAAGAGAAAATTTTAAATTAATTTTATCTTTGAGTTCTTTTTTTTCAGATATTTAAGGGGGCCGACTATATTTTTCATTGCGCAATATTTCGCGCATCATAGTAAAATGAAGCGTATTTACTGTTTTAATGCAACCTTTTTCACTTAATTATTTAAATTAAACAAAATTTTAAAAAAAATTAGGTATAAAAATGTGATTACAATTTCATATAACTGATTTTTTTAACCGATTTTGCAATTGATAGGTAGGTTGACGTCATTGCAGTGTGTTTTTGACGTTATGATAATCTGTAGCTCTTAAAGAAAGGGGTAATAAAAATATTATTTAAAAAATAGTAATAAACATACGCTCTTGAAATTTAAAAGATAGAAATTTGAGAATATCTCCAATATTTTTATTATGTTTTCAAGTGAATCCATTGTGTACGTCATATTTTGTAATGTTCTATAAAAATTGTAAAATTTGCTAATTTTTTGCATTTTGAGATGCCCCCTCTGGTAACAAGACGGTAGAATTTTGTGTTTCTTACATATATTGTATAATATAGTATTACTCATCAAATATTATAGCTTGAACAAAATGTCTATTGTAGTATTTGTATAATTTGCTTTAGAGTGCTAAGAATGGGCATTTTCCCATATAATCCTATAGTTAATGTACCTGTATTTTGAGACGATCCCTCAAAAATAGCTGGACAGTAGATTTCCCCCAAACTTTGCATGTACACTGAAGTTTATGTAAATTATATATGGTATGAAAATGAAGAGTTTCGCATTTGTAGTTTTCACACAATAAAACTACAGTCGACCCCCTTAACATCAAGTAAAAAACATGTAAACAAATATGTTTCCGGTAAAGGAAGGGCGTTGAACTGTTCTGTTTTAGCGATACTGAATGAATTCAGTAAAAGATGTACTTTATATGTGTTGTAATAAATTTGAAAATAGAAATATTTCGTTGTTATTTACAAACACTGATAAATGGAGATGTCTGGGCGGATAATTAGGATGTATATTGCTTTATTGTTAAACCTATTACAGTGGAACCTGTTTAATCCGACACATTTGCAATACATTTAACTGTGGTGTCCGCCATTTTATTTCATTTCTCATTTATACTTATCACAACGATCTTTACACGCTGCAATGCTACACTTTATTTATTCCGACACATACATTTGTAATCTCTCTTCCCTGTATAAGTCTAATAAGACAGGTTTTATGTAATAAAGAATTTAAGATGTTTATAAAAATAAATTAGGTATATTTGATTATAATGTTTTGAAGTATAATACGAATACGTATAAGATTATGCTTCTCTAAAACATACCTTTTTTCCACCCATACATTATTTTGAATGGATGAATATTTATTATCCATTAATCTACTATACAAAACCCACTTAAATTGATATTATTAATTTTAATATCATGGGAAAATAAGCTGAAAGGTTGAGGTAAGACGTACTGAATATTTCTTTCCACAAATCTACTTATACCATAAATATATTTAAATAGCTTGAATTTTAGGTGCGGCAAGAAACGCAATGATACTAGATTCGCAATGATACTAGATTATTTTCTGAAGATCAATATCTTTTACTCGTACATATTATCATTTGAAAAACAAAAAATAGATTTTTCTGTTCTTGAATGCACAAGACACGTCATAGTAAACTTATATCGATACTGCAATTTTTCTTTTTTTATTTCCAAACACCAAAAAAGGGGTCAAAATGTTCCAATGTGTAATAGGTGTTTTATTCTTAAAATGTTAAATGTCAAAAATGTTCAATGCCGTGCAAAAGCAAAGTTATGAGTGAAAATCAAAATAATTAATTATTTAAATTGATTGTTACCTACGTTAGAGATAATTCAAGTATTCTAAATAAAAATCAAATTTGAAAACAAGACAAGGATTTAGAAAAAGTAAATATATAAGCACTGATTTATTATTTTTTTTATAGATGTAGTCTAATATCTCCAACAATCTGTGCAAATGGATTTTAATAACGCACGCTGGTGCATTACTCAATATGTTTGCAGATATCTTTGTATTTCTAAGACTACATCTATAAAAAAAATGATTCATTGCTTAAGTAATGACACAAACATTGATATATGTGTTAATTTTTTCTCTATAGTGCGATGTCTAGACCAAGGTACATAAATAAAAAAAAATGTAGACTACAACTTTGAACTTTAAGTTTAATAAATAGAATTTTTTCGGATTTAATGTTAAAGATTCAAGATGTGTTTCTGAGACAAAGGTGGTCTCCTATGCACCTTATGATGGATGTTGTCTTTTGCAGGTCAAACACCAAGGTCAAGATATAATTAGTTTTGGTATCAACAGAAAAGTTTTTCACAATGAGTCTACCTTCGAGAAATAAAAACCATAAAAGCAGCAACATATCAATAATTATGACCAAAGTTAGAGATTTTCAAAAGAAGGCCAAACTGGACAAGGTCAAGGAGTCAATATTAATGATGCCCAAAGGAATTTCACAATGATACACAGGTGAACTATAAAAGTCACGGAATCAAACATTCCCAAGTTCTGAACAAAGTTTTTCAAAAGTAGGTCAAAGTCTGAGATCAAAATAATAGGATAGAAAATAAAAATATACAATTGGTATTCCAGAGAAGCTCTTACGACAAAAAAAACCAGTAAACTAGTAATCCCCTAGCACTTATAATTCAGGAGATACTGTCAAAATTTAAAAGTTTTAAAAAGTTGGTCAAATCAATCAGTTCAAGGTCAAAGATCATTACTGAGGACTATGATATCACTTGATTTAACCGTTCAATAGCTATAGCTAACGTTAAAATTTTTAAAATTTCTGTAAAAGTGGGTCAAACATAAAGATCAGTCAAAATGTCAAAAATACATGTAGCCCAGAAGAAGTTTTTACACGTGGAATACACCAATGAAATATTAAATCCGTAGACCATTTGACCAAGCTTAAATTCCAAAATGAAAGTCAAAATAAAGAATAAAAATTAAACCCAAGTATGGGGCCTTTCATAATATATACACCTGTGAAATATGAAATCAATAGCTCAAACCAATTAAAGGCTGCAGTCAGGGCTAATTGATTTCCCCACTTACAGATAAGTCAGGAAAGAAATCAAAAACAAACAGACAGATGGACTGACTGTCACAGCAAAATATATTTGCCCGTTATTTTTTGGATCAATGATAGAAATTTTAAAAACAACACTTTGTGTTAAAATGTTTGTATGTATGGTGAGGGGAGATCCCAGTCAGTTTCCTTGGGAAAATAACTAAACAATATAATGCACTGTCTGTCTTTGTGTACATGCTATTCATAGTTTATTTAAAACATGAGGATTAACCTAGATCTCTTCCGAGGAGACGAATATACGATCCGAGGATAAATCTAGATGTCTTCCGAGGAGACAAATATACGATCCGAGGATAAATCTAGATCTCTTTCGAGGAGACGAATATACGATCAGACGTAGACTCCATTTAATGATTTAGAACTTTATACACCATGCTTAATGAAATTATATAACAAAAAAATAGTAGCAAATGTTTAATTTTAAGAAAATGAAATATTTTTCTTACAGAACACTCTTCTGGCTCCAAATAAAATGGAGAATCCTCACAAATAAAGGGTAGTTTTAGTCCGTCTTCTCCTGTATAGTACGTGTAGTTTCTCTCAGTCACCCAGCTCCACCTACCGTCGTTAAGATAACCAAAAGGAGGCCAAAGATAGGGTCAACTGCCGTCTCACTCTCATCGTTAGGATTCCAGTTCTGATACGTCATTACACCAATTATCAAAAATGAGTCTTTCATTGTCGTCAAATGTCAAAACATTGGCACGAAATGCAAATGAACCGTTGAGATCAACTTCTGCAGAAAAGGTCATGAAAAAAATAATATCTTCCTCAAGTTTGAAACAACACCGATACAAAATAGTTTGTTGCTTAACATCCTGTATACTCTAAAAATATTAAATTTGATTTGCTGTATCAAAATTCAATAGACCTTTAAAGGGAATGTATCCTTTCTTGCGTTATGGCATATGTAACGATAGAATATTTTCTAAAGAGCAAACCTAGGCCAAACTATATTTCAATTTGAAGAACAATGGAAAATAAGTACCGTAGGGTGGTGTTCGATTCCACAATAATGTTTTTTTGGATGAAATTAGAAATTAACAAAACTGATACACTGCGAAAATATGTTTTCCAGATTTAATGTGCAGTTTTTTAATCTAAAAGTTTAAAATCAGATATGTAGAAAGCAAAAAAAAAAAATTATCTCACTTTTTATCAAAGGTGTTTAAATATAATCTACATAATTTTTTATGAAAGTGTATCTATTTTTTTATTAAATGCATGTGAGAGAAATTTGACAAAAATATTTTTATATTATTGTATGCATGTGATAAAAATGAAAGCTTATTATGAATAAATTGTTTAATTAGATACCGAGATATATGTGGTTTACGCCTTAAAACCTCCCAAGAATCAACAACATGTAATAAAAATTGCTTTAATGACTACATTATAAATGGTAAAATTATGTGATAGTTTGATAGCTAAACCATAACATCTACTATATTCTTTAATTACCAGGATGTATGCGGTTTACGCCTAAAAACCTCACATATCCATCCCCATAGCAGAACAGAAGCTCTTCACCCGGCTCTACGTGTCGTGACGTCATAAAAAGATGATGCCCTCGTACGAGATAGGAATTACATTTTCCTGTTGGTATCACAAGATGAAATAACACCATTCAGTCGACGGAATGGTAACTAAATGCCCACTGAATGGTCACTGACAGGTCACTGAAAAGTACCTTTCCCGTGACTTTTCCGTGATCATTCCGTTACCATTCAGTCGACTGAATGGCAGGCACATTTCAGTGACCTTTCAGTTATCATTCAGTTGCATGTTTTAATTTAAAAAATCGACTTTCTCTTTAACTTAAAAATTTTATTTCACTTTTTCTTGATTTAATAGCATTTAGTCTGCATACTTGCCAATGAAAAATGAAAAATAAAATAAATGCAAGAAAAAAAAATCTTGCCCAAAGCCAGAGTCGAACCCTGGTCTCCAGCGTGAAAGTCCGCGACCTTATCAATTACGCTACGACTTCTTATTGTTATTTGAGGAATTAAAATCAATGAATTTGTAGAAATCGAAATGGAACATGGTTCACCTGTTGTATCGAGGAGTTGCGATGTGTGTATATCTTGTATATCTTTTGTATATTCTATGTTAATTGTGCGGACTTTGGGGACAGACTAATTAATTACACATCTTTTATCGGGATGATGACAATTATCGGCGACGGGCATCTGTTCTTTGCAAAGAAATCTTCTCCTCGGAGATCGTTTTAAATTGTCTATCTAGAAAATTAGCAAATTATTTTAAACTGTATCTTTTTAAAAGCTTTAATCTACAATATTAAGTTTCTTCCACAAGAGGCATAAAAAAATGATTTATTCTAATCCTGTAAAATGATTTTATAATGATGTCTTTCAAAAGCTGAAATATCCTGCGGGTTTGACAACTGTCATATACAAATTTTAATTGTTAAATTCAAATTAATCTGTTGTTTGAAAATTAAAACAATTTAATAATTACAGAAACTAAAAGAAAACCAACTTAATGAAATAAGAAAAATAAAAATCTTTAAACTCATATATTTTCTATTGTCAGTAGTCATTTCGTCATGATGCAGATTTTATTTGAAAAATAAATTATGTCAGAAAGGACACAATAATAAGAAACGAAATTTATAATATCAAGGTTCTTCCCGAAAATGATATTAATTAAAATATTTCTGTCTCATCGTTCAATATAAGATATTTCCATGAAAAATATAATAACTGTAGAATGTATTAGATTGACATAGGAATAATAAAATCTATATTAGAGCTGTAAAAAATAAGACAACATTCTCTTTGTCTTTCTTTAAGATCGCATTATGATCGAAAGCCTCCAATTCTTTTTCAGATTGATTTCTAATTAATTTAATAGCTTATTGAATTAATATTTATTACTGAATTAGAGACTTACAGAAAGAAAAAAGAAAACACTTATACGACATTTAATTGAATTTTGATTCGAGAATCGGATCAATATTTTTTATCATTTGAAGATTTTTTTTGTTTTTTAAATCTACTAGAAAATTAAATATCATTTTGAATTTTCTGAGTCCACATTTTTTGAATTTTACGAGTTCAGTTGAACTGTTATCATTTATTTTGTAGCATATAAATAAACAATTGTTAAGACATATTTTGAAAGTCTATAATCGCAATTTAAAGTTATACCAGGGATTAAATGACATATCTGACCCAAAAAAAAATACAAGATCAAGTGTAGATTTACATGATATTTGCTATATTTATACGTTCAAATAAAATTTTTCGCCGAATTTGACATTAAATATC
>NW_026930715.1:0-42574 GCF_032062105.1 Saccostrea cuccullata | reverse complement strand
TAGTCCCTTTAAGTAAAAAAAAGATCACTCATATTTCCTGAAGTATATAAAATGTAATACATATTTTATATCTATGGATTTTTCAGTTTTCCTGATCATGATTATCACACTGCGGGTGTGACTGAATGACAGGAGATGCTGACTTTTCTATCGCCTCTGATGTTTTGGAGGTCTGTGTTTAATACTCTGCTGCTGATTTGTATTGTTTGAATATGAGACTTTACAGGTTGAATACTGTTTGTTATCCCCATATTATATTCATTTTTATCTTTGTGATTTAAACGTAAATTCTTGATTCAAAAATTATTAAGTTAAGATACTGTATACAGGTCTATTTTCGCCCCGTGTTATTTTGCCCTTTGAACTAGTGAACAATTTTGGCCCGTTTTAAATTCGCCCAGTCAAAGCTCTGTTTAAGAAATTATGAGGAATTTGAATTCGCCCCGTTTTAAATTCG
Source organism: Saccostrea cuccullata (assembly GCF_032062105.1). NCBI lineage: Eukaryota > Metazoa > Mollusca > Bivalvia > Ostreida > Ostreidae > Saccostrea > Saccostrea cuccullata. The sequence goes on along the minus strand of NW_026930715.1, from coordinate 42,117 downwards.
CCCAATCAAGGAGAGGGCGAAAGGGTCGAAAATAAAACGGGGGCAAAAATTTCCCTGTATACAGTACTGATTTTTACCAAGGTATTATTTTCAGAGTGATTCTTTATGATCATGTGTAAGCGAAGATGAAATGCAAATATGATACAATTATTTAGGCAATTTAACAACATTTCTGTTTTCTTTGAATGAAAAAATATTACTGTAAACCAACTTTAATTCGCGTGCGAGAAATTTTGAGAGAATCTAGTCACTGCGAATGTTTCTCGCCGCGAACCGATCGATCCTTAAGGCCCCTGTGTCTATAACCAAGAATTCAACAACGAAAAAATACGTGACCACAAAAATTTATCATCGCGAACTAGTTTACCGGCGGTAAATCGGGAAAAAGTTGTCGCAAATAAAATTGGTTACAGTATTTAAGGTCTTCCGTTTCCAACGGAAGACCTTCTACTGATTCTGATGATTAAGATTATTCTTATTATTCTTTTTTTTTTTCTTCCTAGACGCGAACTTTGACGCTTCATATCTTGCTCATTCCTGAACGGATTTTGTTCAAATTTTCAGAGGTTTTAGACTTTTTAAAACCCTTTTAGAATATTGTTTCACAATTCAAAAATTACCTTCTATTAACGAGTTATTGCCCTTTGATTGAATTTTTCTTACCTCCGATTTCCAGACAAAGGCTCAGAAAAGATAATAATTGGAGCACAAAACCCTTTTAAATCGAGGAAAGGAAGCATTGAAGTTGTGCACATCGGTTTTTGTTTTTTGATTTTTGCATAAAAAATGGCACTAGAGAGGGGTCAAAAGTTAGAACGCGGAAAACAGCAAAAAATTCGACATATTTTCCTTTATATCTTAAAAATTAAAAATATTTTGTTAAGACATGTAGAACAAAAGTTGTGCATAATTGCAAGGGCTTTCATGTAATACTATTCAAAAGGGGCTGGCCCCTATAATTAAGGCTCTATTGAACTTGAAAGGTTTTGCTTTATAACTCAAAAACGGTAAATGTTTCGATCTAGATCTTACGAACAAAATTGTTCTTTTACACCTTTTTGATCTGATGAAAATGCTGTTTTGTTCGATTATGCCGGGAATATTGCGTAATACGCGGTATTAAGCGGTTAGCTTCGCTAGCCGCTATATGGCATGTGTCGGCAACCGGAAACCTCCATAAGGCGCTACCTATCGGCATCGCTTTATCGCTCGTAACCTTATCCTTCTGCAACCAAAACCGGAAACTTCCACAAGGACCTACCTATCGACAACGGTAACTTCAGCAAATGATTTGTATACTGTCGGCGTAATACGCCCCCTGGTTAGAGATTGACAATATGCTGTGAAGTCTGACTAAAGCCAGCCCCTACTACATGTATATCACTTCGTACTAACGAAGTATATGCTGTGTATGAAGAGTGGCTATTATAACGATTATATCGAATTCTTATTAGTATATTTACCAAAGCATTGACAATACTTACAACACTTACTTTTAAGAACTGAGAATTTGGTCCTTATTACATGTGTATCGCGCGATCGCGATTTCTGGCAACTGTTAGTTTATTTTTGAAAGTTTATTATACAGCAGGTTGGAGGTTATTACAGACTGCAAAAACATTCAGCAAATCTCTCGATCGAGTTTGATTTTCCTTGCCAAAGTATTAAGAAACACCATTTATTAAGTTAATACCTGAAAAGCGCTTTTATAAAAACACCGAACGCATCTGTAAGTTTTTCACTTTTTGTAACGTTTTATGGAAACAATAGGGTTACCTCCACTATGAAACGTTTGTTTTTCTTCTCTTTTCTTCTCTGTCTAATAAACAGATTATAAAAGCTCTGCTCCCAGGGATAAATTCTCTACTCCGTCTTTGATAATTTATAACAATCGATCATAAGGGATTACTTACTATTAGTTTTGTAAAAAATAATGGAGCACTTAAAGTAGTAAAATCAATTTTGAAAAAAAAATGGAGAAATATATATTAATTTTAATCAGCATTGTGATCCTCATCTAAAAATCAACCGATATTATTTTCACAGAAGAATGAGGTATGAAAAATTTTGGCAATTAGCAAAAATTTAAAATATATACTTAATTCTTATTTATAAGTTTTGAAAATTTGATCAATTCCTAGGGAACGTATTATTAGCTGTGAAAATACTTTTAAAATTTGAATTTGTCCAATTTGTCGATTATTGTTTTAAACGTTTGAGAAGAATAAAATTAAAATACAGGTGTTTAGAGGCACATTGATAGAAAAGAAATCAGTGTATATTGTTTAACCGACATATTGAAGAAAGTGACACTGATAACTTCTTAAGTTACACTGATTTTTAATGTACATTTGAATTTTTAAATACTAGTATTGATTGATTACATAACTTTCTTTTTCATGTTTTATTTGAGAACAATATTGCATTGCATGAAGAGTGTGCCCCCCCCACTTTTCAATAAAGAACAAAATCACAGCTATATTTCCCCAACATTTTCTTTGCTATAGGAAATGTTCATTGAAGGGATAGTAGTTACTTTTTGACCCTAGTATAGTAATATGGAAAAATTTTGGAAAAAAATTGGAATTGAAAGTAACTTGCCTTTGTAAAAAGTTGGCCACTATGATAAAAACACCTTATATGTCCTTATCTAGATATTGTGCCTTATATTGTGCAAGACTTCTTTCAAATGATTCTCATATACCATTTACTTTATTCGAACATTTACTTGTTTGAAAAGTCAATAAAATATATTTCATAAAGCTTGATAATCTTGTTTACTCGCCAGTCTTCCCGTAGAAGTAGAAGTTTATAATATTACTAAAGGAAGTATTCAGTATCTGTATCAAAATACAGAATGATCGATTTTAGAAGAAAAGCTGACTCCTGAAAGTTCAAGAGGTGGGATCCGTTGCCTAGAAAAAGTAAGCATCCCTCGTTGACAGGTTAATTATATTGCCGCGATGAGCCTACACAACTGAATCTCTCTGATATCAATTCATTTACAAAGTCTCTCCTCAGCCATCCTTTTTTCTCTGACTAGCCAGCTGTAGATCTACACTACTCAAAATCCATTAATCTAAAGAATTTAACTTGTCATTTTTTTAGTTGTTTGTTATAGTAGGCTTTACAATTACCTAATTTCAGATTCAATAGAGAATAAAAGACAATGAAATTTTCAACATCAACATAATTTTTTTTTATCCAGAGAACAATTGGATGCCATCAAGAGAGAATTTTTAAAAATGCACTTCCTGTCTTTCAAACTGAAGAAATCTCATGTTTAAATTTTGAAACATGCATTTCAATCTTATTAAAATTTATTTAAATGTTCCAAATCCGCTACCGCTTCTGAAACATCTAACATCCCATTCGGGGTCACATCAGAGCGACCTTTCAATTATGAATACATGTACAAGTAAACACAAACACTTTGGCCATGTAGATTCAAGCCTCGGTAAACAGTTCTCAAATTAATTCCACGGCTACATATCATCATTATTGATACTGTCTTACGTTGAATTAAAGTAATTTTGGAATAAATTTCATGTATCTTCTGCAGTCTGGCATCTAAACGTGAATAATGCAAACGAAAGAGCACAAACTATACAAGATACCCCACACGTCATACATAACACAACTTTTGCAATGCATATCTTTTTACTACAAAACTCCTCGGGTGTTTTGGTTGGGTGGTGAAAACAAGAAACCCATCTGAACTATTAGCCAGGATTTCGGAGGAACCATTTTCTTTGCCTAATCGAAGATTCACTCTTACATGACCCCAAATAGGATGTTGTTAGATGTTTGAGAAGCAGTAGCGGATTCGGAACATCTAATTTTAATTAGATTGCATCCATCTGTGACATCAGTTTGGAATGTTATTGGTTTTACTATTGAGTAAAGTATTACAAAAACGGAATGTCTGGGTTTTTCTTCTCTGATGACATTGGACAAAGATATGCATATTTAAATATCATCATTTTATGCACTTTTTCGGTACATATTAGATGAAAGCATGCTAACCGCTTTTCAGTACTTTCAGTACTTTGATTTTAATATATAGAATTGTACCTTAATACTATCTCGATCTGTCCTATGAAAATATTATTTTGTTCAGTCTTACGTATTATAGGAAAGAAAGCTAGACAGTTCTCATCTTGCTATTGAAGGAAAACTCTGTAGTCTTTATGCGCAGAATTGAAGTAAACTTGCTGTACGTAATAAATATTTTACAATGCTGTATCATAACTCTTTTTTTAATTAGGTTTTAAACGTGTTCTTTGGTTCCCGTTCAGAGTATTCAATGGCATCATTTTCCTTTCATTAATCAAGATCTTTCCAAGAGAAAGAGTTTTAGAAAAAAGCACGAGTATCTTTTCTTCGTTAAAATATGAACACAAACAATATGAACGAAAACGATACACGCCCGGATCTCATAAAAAGAACTTTTAAAGAGTCAAATAATACAAAAATTATTTACTGCGCAATTCTCACATTCACCTGGAACCCAGATTTTAAGTGTGTTGACCATTGCGTAATCTTACGATTACACGTGTCCAAGAAAATCTAAAGCGACACGCCGCGGCGAACCATTGACCCCGCAGTCATAGGCAAAATAATTGGTGTATTAAAACCATTTTACAATTAATGGAAAATTATTATTGTCGTATATTTGAGATTAATATGTTGGCTTAATTCGTTTTAAATTTGATAGTGATACATGTTTATCTAAAACAGCTATCTTGGTTTTGTGATTGTTTTCATTTACGCGACCAACCATTCCTTCCATCGCTTGTTGACATTAATTTACACAGCGTGGTCGAATGTTAAATCTTATTTTACAAACTTACGGAAAACATTATTTTCTGTAAGTAAATCGAATCTTTCAAAAATATTTTAAAATATCTTAGGTTTGACTTTAGAACAAAACGCTGGGGTGTTTATTTTACATGTACATTAATCAGTCTTCAATTTTTATAGTTCGTTAGCTCCATGTGTAATTTTACTTTTCGTTTTGACGATTCATAGCGTAAGGACTGGCGATCTGCGGTAGCTTTACTTCAACCAAAATTGATTTAAATGCACAATCTTAATTTGCGCTTTTAACACACAAATAAATCTGTTTTCAACACAAATTTTCCCAAACTCATTTTTGTTCATCACAGATTTTTACCATGGCTATTTCAGTTTTAAATTTTAAAGAAAATCTTCCGAATCATAAGGATCTATTCAGAATTTTACTCAATGAAATGGACTAAACATCGATAAGTATCTCCGGTACGTTTAAACTTCATAAGTGACTTCTGTGCTGCACAATGCCTATTCATATTACACGTTGAATAGTCAAGTTGAAAAAAATAATTCAATATTTTAAAGAAACGAATTTCATTTGTTTTATAATTTATTCAAAACCTGTAAATGATTAGTATAGTGTGCTTACATTTTAATTAAGGACTTCCGCTCAGGCGGAAGACCTTCTACTGATTCTGATGGTTAAGATTATTCCCTATTATTCTTTTTTTTTTCCTAGACGCCAACTTTGAGACCTCGTAACTCGCTCATTTCTTAACGGATTTCGCTCAAATTTTCAGAGTTTTTGGACGTTACAAAACTCAATTAAAATTTTTTCATACATTTCAAAAATTCCCTTCCGCTTTCGAGTTATTTCCCTTTAAGTGAAAATTTGGTACCGTTCGTTTCCAGACAAAGGCTCAGAAACGACAAAAGCTGGAGCAAAATGTCTTCTGCATTTAAATACTAGAAGAATTGAAGTTGTGCCTATCGGTTTTTCTTTTTCGATTTCTGCGCTCCAAACGGTGCTAGATAGGGGTCAAAAATGAGAATGCCCAAAAGCGCCAAATTTTACATATATTTCCTTGTATATGTTTTAAACTAAAAATAATTTGTTAAAACATATTTCACAAATATTGTGCATAATTTTAAGATCTGTCATTTGACATCATTAAAAAGGGGCTGGCCCCTCAAATTAGGGGTTAAGGGCGCTCGAAAGTTTTTGCTTTATAACTCAAAAACGGTAAATATTTCGATATGGTTATCGATTTGAAATGGGTTCTTTAACATCTTACTGATCTCATGAAAACGTTATTTTGTTCGAATCTTGTGTTATTGAGTGAGCAGCAAACTTTATGTACAGGTAACTGATTAGTTTTATACGGCAAGTGAAGAATTCTTTATGCGTACGCGTATAACACGTATAGCTGAAATAAACTGGATAAAAATATATACTTAACTAAACTGAATGTTAAACTTTGTTGAAATAAAGTTTTTAACGTATTCTCTAGTTGGATGTCATAGAGATTATTCAGAGACAACTTTCTCCTTGTATTTAGTTTGAATTACAAGACGGGAGATAGGAAAAATACTTATCATCTCTCATTCGATTGATACTCAATGTTGCATTATTTATAAATAAAAGAAAAAATAAGCTTAAAATAATTCACTGTCATTTTATTCAGGTATCGTGAATTTTCCTCGGTCCTTGACTGCTTTGTTTACAGTTGTGCAACCTGTTTATCGATCGCACATGCATTGACCTAAATACATTCCGGAGGTCAACATTACCGCTCTTTGATTTTTACGCGAGTCCTTGAGTGATCTAAAACGATGCTAGTCATCGATTTACTCAGTTTAAAATCAAGAATTTGTCATTTGCGTAAATCGTAAGAATATTACTAGACACAAATATAAAGGTTTTCTTGAACATGTACGAGTATTAAAAGATAAAATGTCTGATTCTATTCTTTGACGAATGATAGAAAGGCGCTGCGATTTTGCTCAGGTACAGATGATTTCTCTGGACGAGTCCATTGGTTACACTGAAAGGTGACGCAGGATGACCTATCGATAACTCTGCCAATTTTGATAGAGATTGTAATTACACATGTACATAAATTGATGTTGAATTTTACCCTTGTGAAGTCCATTATAGTTTCGTTATTTAAAGAATCGGGGATATCACTACTGCAACTTAATTGTTTTCAATTTGAACGGATGATTCTATTATTGGAAAGGTACACATTTTTAGGCGCTGTCGTCTCCCTCTCAACTTTGAAGTAATTGCAATCGTTGTATGTATACGGGCCTATATCAAGTTATTCTAATTGTTGCTTAATTTATTTCAGAAAAAATTGCGATGTTGTTAAAGGTAGCAATTACAATTAAACATGACAAATGCACACAGTAAATTGTAAGTGGAAGTGACGTTTTCAATTCTCATGAAAATCGAAAATAAAATTAAGTAACTTTGAGTTTTGCATAATTTGCTACATAACTTATCATTGTATTTTTCCGCATGATATGCTCATAAATTTCTTTGATTTCCTCAAATAAAAAGCTAGAATATCACAATGACACGATTTTATGTGCATGTACATAATATATACTAAACTACATGCTGTTTTACACAGAAGAGCACCAAACATGAGCTTTAAGAATACGAGAAAAAAAAAGAATAATTAGAAATTCTTCTAACAAATGCAAAATTTCTTCCTGTAATTTCATACAAATATTCCAAGCCTTTCTTTCGTGTTTATTGGACTAAAAGAGATTAAATTATTAAATTTCCTCTCACTGCGATACGTAACCCCCCTGAAATGATACAATGCTCTCCTTCAGAGTCGAGATTGGCAGGCCAGGGCTGGTGATGAAATCCATGATTACTCCATAACCTATTATAATATTAACCAAAAAATCATACACGATATTGTTAAGTCGCAGGTTGTCAAATAAATTTAAGAAAAGGTCGGCAAAGATGAGTATGCCTAACGAAACTTTTTATTCATAAACGTTTTAATTTCTAGAGTGTACAATCGAGCATCGAAGTGTGTACATGTACTACATGTATATGTACTAGTTTTGTTTTTTTTTGGGGGGGGGGGGGTTACCAGTTTTCGCTGCCTTTGATATCCTGAATTTTGCATTGCATTGCTGACAATTAAACAAAGTTAATAGAATATAATTGGTGACAGTAACACAAGTGATTTATAAAACGAAATTCAAGCAATAAAACGTTAAAGTTTGTATTTTGAAAAATAAATCAAGTCAAGTCACATAAAACAAAGACAGGTTGAAACGCTCACACATGGACATACATACAAACGTTTAGGTAACTCGGAATAGTCCAGAGTAGAACTATATTTTCTTGAAGACGGAATGTCCAGTACATCTAATGTTCACGACCGGGATAGTTCACGGCAGTTTCATCACACATACGCAATTATCATACAAGTCGAACGCTCTTTGAGGTTGAGGATTGACACTAACTCCTTAGATAAATACTGAGTATCAATGTCCTTTTTACTGTCTTAACTTAACTTGATAGGTAAATAATTTTAGCATATGTTAAAAATAAGCATTAGAAATAATTCTTTTCATAAAATTCAATTCTGTTACATATCAAATGAATTTGTAAAGTTAACTTTATGACAATTGTCATGCTGCAGATCTGTAGCTCGCTAGCTGTTCTAAAAAAAATTGAGATGGATCACCAGAGAGCTACAGTGCCATCCATATTATCTCAAGTTCAGGCTCAGAAGTACAATTTAAAACGGTTGTAAGGAATGTTTAACTGTAGAAAAGTTTAAGGAATGTGTTAGAGACACACGTAAATAATATTTTTAGATTCAAGCAGTTGAAAAACACGGATTTGAATATAGCTTCAGTGCAATATTTTTTTTAATATTTTCTAGTTTTTTATTCTTCGTATTTCTCAATTCATCATGTTTAAATAACGTGTATTTATTTTTATTAGGACACATTTAACCTTATTTGTCAACCAGTCTGACAGTGTCCATCTGTCACGAGAACTTTAAACTTGATAATAACTATTGAATGAGTTGAAATAGGACTTTCATATTTCACATGTGCATTATTTGTGACATGTAATTTTCAAATATACTGTGATTTTTAACCCCGTGACCTTGATCTTGGAGCTTGACCTACTTAAAAAATAACAATACTTTAAATTGACCATAACTATTGAAAACTTTCATTTTTTAAACATGTACATGTAATACCTGTGTCAACGCCTTTGAAAATTCATTATGATTTTTTACCCTTTGACCTTGAAGTTTGACGCACTTTTCAAAAACATTAACCATAGTTATACCTTTTGAGAGAAAAGAGATCGATTAGGGCTTTTTTTTTTACCACTGTGTATTACCTGTAACAACATTTTTTTAAAATACCGATACGCTGATTTTGACAACGTGACCTTGAGGCTTGACTTACTTTTCACAATTTTAATCTTGATCATAACTTTTGAATGAGAAAAGATAGGGTTTTCGTATTACACAAAAATCAAAAATGTATGTGACCTGTGATAAAATCATTTCAAATACTAGCATATAATGAACTTTGACCTTGAAGTTTAACCGGCTTTAAACATTGCTTAAAATCAATTGACCATATGACTTTCGATAAAGAAAGGATAACACTTTCATACCTAGATTTACACATGTATACACGTATTAGCTGTGACAAAGCCTATCGAAAAAATATAGCTTAAGAATTCGTCAATACGGTAGCACACAAATGGCTTTGCTTATCACCAGCGTGTGTCATGGTGTGACGTAAGGTCATTTTAACAAGGTAAAGGTCGCAAACATTCCTTTACTATCTTTTTTAATAGTAAAACATAAATAAAATGACATCTACCCTTAAAAGATTGCTTTAACAGTAGAATGTGGCATGACCTTGACCCTAGGTCATTTCTCCTTGTCCGCAGCTCCGACGGAAGACCTACTCGTTGCTTTGCAACGAGCTCGGCTCTAGTTTTGTTCTGTGATTTTAAAAATATCAGTAGCAGGTTATACAACGTACATGTAAGTAGTAATAAACCTGCATCGTATGTACGGAATCGATAATTTAAGAACTTATAAATAATAATCTGCAGCTACTGAATATCACAAACTTATCATGTAATTACACACTTTTATGACCTAATTTAAACTGTTAAAATCATAACCGGCACCATAGTTAAACATTAATTGTCTTACAATCGGCACTTACAGCCTTTGAACAGGGAGGGGTCTTTTTTGTGCCAGCACCTAAAGTGACACAAGACCTTGTTTTATACGGTCTCATCGGAAGGACAGGTACCCACGTCCCACAGTGGGATTCGAACCACGACGTAAGGATCAACTCCTTACTTCGCTACTATAAAATAGACGCTCTAATCACTGCGCTATGCGGGCGACCTTGGGGGATATAAAATGAAAACAATGAAGAAAACGGTTAGTAAAAAATAAGAAGGGGTCGTTTTAAAGTATTATTCTTACGAACTTCAGGGCAAGAATGAGAAACCATATTTATGAAAGCTTCCTGATATAAGAAAGATTACTTTTTTTCAAATCATGACTAGAGTTTTCCCTTGCAAAGTGATTGTGTATTTTGGGGGGTAGTGTGGATGGAATGGGAATTAAACGGTCTGTTTAACTGTCCATATGTCTGTCTGCCCCTTAAAGTTTTTCCCAGAAGGTCAGGCTATAACATAAAGAAACCAGAAGCTTGTACTCGATACAAAGATTTCAAGTGATCCTAGGATGTGTCATTGTATTTATTTGTTCAAGGCAATATTACGGCAAATTCAAGGTCACTGGAGAAAGAATTAATGTTTTGTTGCATCATTTATATGTAATCGAGAATATCTGTAAGCTCATACTTGATACAGAGATTGCTTGGGACAAAAAGATTTTTTTTACGATTTTGACTCAGAAAACAGTATTTTTTTCATTAAGGTCTTCCGCTCAGGCGGAAGACCTTCTACTGATTCTGATGGTTAAGATTATTCCTATTATTCTTTTTTTTTTCCTAGACGCCAACTTTGAGACATCGTAACTCGCTCATTTCTTAACGGATTTCGCTCAAATTTTCAGAGTTTTTAAACGTTACAAAACTCAATTAGAATGTTTTCAAAAATTTCAAAAATCCTCTTCCGCTTTCGAGTTATTTCCCTTTAAATGAAAATTTGGTACTGTTCGTTTCCAGACAAAGGCTCAGAAATGACAAAAGCTGGAGCAGAAATTCTACTGAATTCAAATACTAGAAGAATTGAAGTTGTGCACATCGCTTTTTCTTTTTCGATTTCTGCCCTCAAAACGGTGCTAGATAGGGGTCAAAAATGAGAATGCCTAAAAGCGCAAAAATTTACATATATTTCCATATGTATCTTTTAAACTAAAAATAATTTGTTAAGACATGTTGAACAAATATTGTGCATAATTTTAAGATCTATCATTTGACATCATTAAAAAGGGGCTGGCCCCTCAAATTAGGGATCTAGGGACCTTGAGAGACCTTGAAAGTTTTTGCTCTATAACTCAAAAACGGTAAATATTTCGATATGGTTATCGATATGAAATGGGTTCTTTAACATCTCATTGATCTCATGAAAACGTTATTTTGTTCTAGTGATGTATTATTAAATGAGCAGAAAACTTTATAATCCATGTACAGGTAAGTGATTTAATTTATACGGCAAGTGAAGAAGAATTCTATGTGCGTATGCGTATAACACGTATATAACTAAAATAAATGTAATAGGGTGGACAAGAATAATATACCTATAGCTAAATTGAATGTTTAACTTTGTTTAAATAAGTTTTTAACGTATTCTCTAGCTGGATGTTATACAGATTATTCAGAGACAACTTTCTCCTTGTGTTTAGTTTAAATAACAAGACGGGGGAGGTAAAAAATACTTATCATCTTTCCTTCGATTAATATTCAATGGAGCATTATCATTATTACAAATGTATTTATAACAAAAAAATAATTCAAGCTTAAGATAATTCACTGTCATTTAATTCATGCATCGTGAATTTTCCGCGGACCCTGACTGTTGTGTGTGTGTACTGTTATGAAAGCAGTTCATCGATCGCACATTCGTGAGGTCAACATTACCGCTCTTTGATTTTCACTCGAGTCCTAGATTTAAAATCAAGAAAATATGTTATTTGCGTTAATCTAGACACAAATATAAAGGTTTTCTTGAACGTGTATGTGTATTCAAAGATAAAATGTGCTGCTTTTCTCTGCTGCTCAGGTATCTGGACGAGTTCATTGGTTACACTGATAGGTGACACAGGATGACCTATCGATAACTGCCAATTTTGATAGTGAATTTAATTGCGCATGTACATAAATTAATGTTAAATTCTACCCTTGTGAAGTCCATTATAGTCTCGTTATTTAAAAAATCGGGGATATCAATACTGCAACTTGTTTTTGATTTGTACGGGTTATTCTATTATTGGAAAGGAACACATGTAGTACGAGAATTTTTTAGGCCCCGTCTCCCCCTCCACTTTGAAGTAATTGCAATCGTTACACGCATACGGGCCTATATCAAGTTATTCTAATTGCTTTATATCAGAAAAATTTGCGATGTTGTTTAAATTAGCAAATACAAATAAACATGGCAAATGCGCACAGTAAGTGGAAGTGATGTTTCCAATTCTCATAAAAATCGAAAATTAAATGAAGCAACTTTGAGTTTTGCATTAATTGATACATAACTTATAATTGTATTGTACATAATGTATTTCTTTTATTTCCTCGAATAAAAAGAATATCACTATGACACGTTTTACGGGTACATGCTTGTAACTAAGTACATGCTGTTTTACACGGAAGAGCGCCTAAAATATATACATTCCGAGCTTTCAGAATACGAGAGAAAAAAATGAATAATTAGAAATTTTTTTAACAAATGCAAAATTGTTTCTGAGAAAGCCATGTAGTTGCATACAAATATTCCAAGCCATTCTTTCGTGTTTATTGGACTGAAAGAGATTATTTAAAAATTTCCTCTCATCGCGATACGTAACCCCCTTCCCTCAAATGATATGTACAATGTTTTCCTTCAGAGTCGAGAATGTTAACTGGTTAGTTTGTTCAGGTACGTACAGGTGTTGAAATCCATGATTAATCCATAACCTATTATAATGTTAACCAATAATCATACGCGACATTTTTTTTATTCGCAGGTTAACAAATAAATGAAAAAAAGATTAGTATGCGTCACTAAACTTTCATATATATAAACGTTTTAATTTCTAAAACTTGTGCCGATTAGAGTGTTCAATCGAGCATCGAAATGTGTACATGTACTACATGTATTAGTTTCTTTGGGTAAGTGTAGGTACCAGTTTTTGCTGCATTTGATTTCCGGAATTTTGCATTGCATTTCCGACAATTAATAATGTCATTTCTAACATTCTTTATTTTCATTCTGGATTTTTACACTATATTTCTAGCAATTTAAAGTTAACAAAGAAGATGGAATCATTATTTTAATAGAATATATTTAGTTAAAGTAACACAAGTTAACTTTTGATGAAAATTTATTAAACGCAAGTCAAGCAATAAAAAGTTAAAGTTTGTATTTTGAAAAATAAATCAAATCAAGTCACAGAAAACAAAGACATGTTGTAAAGCTCACACACAGACATACACACAAACGTATTGGTAACTCGGAATAGTCCAGAGTAAAACTATATTTTCTTGATGATGGAATGTCCAGTACATCTAATGTTCACGTCCGGGATAGTCCACGGCGGATCTAAAAACTGACTCTCTCACACAACATACGGGATTCACTCAAATTTCAATTAACACATTTATCGTGCCACACCTGCTGTGACACGGGGCCTCGGTTTATACGGTCTCATCCGAAGGACCGATAAATACTCAGTGACAAATTCCTTTTTACTATTTAAACTCAAATTCATCGGTAAATAATTTAAGCATATGTCAAAAATAAGCATTTAAAATAATTCTTTTCATAAAATTAAATTCTGTTTAAACAATATAAAGCACTAGCAGCGCAAAGACGGACTTCAAAAAAAAATCAGAGGTGGAATCAGGCGAATTTAATCCTTTTATGACACCACCTACCCCGTAACGAGACAGTTGTGTATATGTTCTCATCGAAATGACCGGTCTCCGCGTCTTGAACCTCTAACGTACATGTTTTGCATGTACTTGAATAATATGTATTAATAAGTCTTTCAGGAAATCTCATGTAGGAAACCTGATTTATATTCTAATATTTTCTAATTTTTTTAATTATTATTCGTATTTCTCAATTTATCATGTTCGAATTACATGTATTTATTTTTTTTAGGGAACATTAAACCTTATTCGTCAGCAAGTCTGTCCATCTCTCACGAGAACTTTAAACTTGATAATAACTATTGAATGAGTTGAAATAAGACTTTGATATTTCACATGTGCATTATTTGTGACATCTGATTTTCAAATATACTGTGATTTTTGACCCTGTGACCTTGATCTTGGAGCTTGACCTACTTGCAAAATAACATTATTACTTTAAATTGACCTAACTTTTGAAAGCTTCCATTTTATAAAAATGTATTAATTGTGTCAATACCTTTCAAAACTCACTGATTTTTTACCCTTTGAGCTTGAAGTTTGACCTGCTTTTCAAAAACATTAACAATACTCATACCTTTTGAATGAGAAGAGATAGGGCTTTTATTTTATCCCTGTGTATTACTTAAGACAACTCTTTTCTAAATACACTGACTTTTGACAACTTGACCTTGAGGCTTGATCATAACTTTTTAATGAGAAGAGATAAGGCTTTCATATTACACAAACATCACATAATTATACGTAACCTGTGATAAAATCATTTCAAATACTAGTCTATCATGAACTCTGACCTTGAAGTTTATCCGGCTTTTCCAAAATTTAAAAATTGCTTATAATTGACCATAACTTTTTACACATGTATATTAGCTGTGACAAGGCCTATCTAAATAAAAGGTATGGCTTAAATCATGCAGAGTGTGTTATGGCCTTAAATCAAGGTCATTTATGATAAGGTATTTTGGCTGGATGCATTGTTTGAAAAAACATGTGTGAATTTGTCAATACGGTAGCACACAAATGGGATATGCTCATCACCAGCGTGTGTCATAGTGTGACCCAAGGTCATTCCGACAAGGTCAAGGTCGCAAACATTCCTTTACTATCCTTTTTATAATAGTAAAACATAATAAGATGATATCTACCCTTAAAAGATTGCTTTAAAATTAGAACGTGGCATGACCTTGACTCAAGGTCATTTCTCTCTGTCCGCAGCTCCGACGGAAGACCTACTCGTTGCTTTGCAACGAGCTCGGCTCTAGTTAAAAGTTATAATCATACCTGTGTTACACTCGGACCCCGACCAACCAGGGCTACATTTACATGAGTAACCTCCCCTCTCATTGATACACACTCCATTTTGACCACATATTGATTTCTTGACCTGACACTCGTTAATATCTGTTAAAAGAAATTTTGCTGTATGTTAAGAAATGTATGTCAATTATACAAATGATTTATTATAATCTGGAGAACATATCGCCCCCAACTCTTTAACAATGTATCAAAATTAAACTATGATACATATATTGAACAAACAAAATAAAATTTAAGTTAATTTTCAGTCACTTTGTCAACGACTTATACTTTTTGTCATTGTTAATTAACTGTCGATATTTTGCTTTTTTCCCTCGCTCTCAAATGAAAGATCCACAATTTTTTAATTCGAATTTGTTTTCTTTTATTTGATTCATATACCAAATTAATTAATGCTGCAAAATTAGTTGTCATTAAAAATTAATATTCTTTTTTTTCAAAGAAGATTGTCTGTATCTCTGCAAAGAATACGTGCCTACTTCACATTTTAACCCCGTCCAGCCTTTTTTGCACGTACACCGATACGTGCCAGGTGTATTTTCACAGACTTCGTTCCTACTGCATGGCATGTTCTTACATTCGTCTATATCTGTGAATGAGATTTTGTCATCAAGAATTGTTTTCAATGTTATTGGAAATCAGAAGAAAGTACTTAGTATAACGGTTACATTTATATCAAATATTCTTTTATTTCATTGATCTAGAATTTGTATCGATTTTTGATGGTTTATATTTTGAATAATTCAAGAGGGGGTCGTATGTTGAAAATTTACATCTTTTTTTAGACTTCAGTATTTAAAAAGAAAGATATGAATTTGGGAGTCAAGCAAAAATGCATGTAAGAAAAATAGTTTTGATTTGCTAGAAAAGTCCTTGAAAACTTGTTTATCAGTTAGACATTCTGTCAACTCATTTTTTAGTATAGCACTTTATTTTAGTTTTCAGTGTCCTTAAGGAACTTTTTGATGAATACATGTGTTTCGTATTCAGGGAAGCGACAAAACATTTCTTAATATTCATCTTTAATTTTACATGTCTTATTTGAAAATATTTCGTGAACAATAATAGACTATATTTAAGAAATAAAGTCTGCGTTTTCGTAATTGTTGCAGGATAACCTCCGAGGTGTTTTAAAGATAAAAGCCGAGGCGTTATAAATTGTCTTTATCAACTAAAATTCAAAAGCGGCAAAACTATATCCCTTTTTTCTCTTTTTTAATGGAAAACAATGTTTTAGAAATTGTGAATGTTTGCATAGGATACGTGCCTACTTCACATTTTAACCCCGTCCAGCCTTTCTTGCACGTACACCGATACGTCCCAGGAGTATTTTCACAGACTTCGTTCCTACTACATGGCATGTTCTTACATTCGTCTATATCTGCAAATGAGATTTTGTCATCAAGAATTGTTTTTAAGATTATCAAAAATCAGAAGAAAGTACATGAGTTACATTTATATTAAAGCTTCTTTAATTTCATTGATCTAAAACGTTTCTGAGGACTAATAAATACGTAGATAAAATGTTAATATTGTTTATATTTAACTCATTGTCTATCTCTTTAAAGGATGTACATATTTTTATTAAAGAATATTGCTTTTATTTTATATTCAATGATTCGGATGAAATTATGAATTACTTTTAATTCAAAGTGCCATCAATATAGAGATTTTTCTTCTTCCCCTTTTTAAAGGGAAAACAGTCTTTAAGAATGTGTGTTTTTGCATGCAGTACGTGCCTTCTTCACATTTTAACCCCGTCCAGCCTTTCTTGCACGTACACCGATACGTCCCAGGAGTATTTTCACAGACTTCGTTCCTGCTACAGGGAATGCTCGTACATTCGTCTGTATCTGCAATTAGAATTTTTGTAATGAAGAATTGTTTTCAAGGTTATTTAAAATCAGAGGAAAGTACAAGTTACATTTATATCAAAGCTTCTTTTATTTCATTGATCTAAAACTTGCATTAATTTGTAACGTATAATATCTTGAATAAATTCAGAAGGGAGGTTGGGGGTATTTAAATCTTTACATGTTTTTTTTAAACTTCAGTATTTATGAAAAGTAATAAATTTGGGAGTCGTGCAAAAATTAGAAGAATAAGTTTGGTTTGCTTGGTTTTTTTTTTGGGGGGGGGTGTTCATCAGTTATAAAACCTTTCTACTTAGTTTTTAAGTATGAAATATTATTTTCAGTTTTCTGCGTTCTTAATGAACATTTTAATGAATACAGATGTTTCGTATTCCAGAAAGACAAACCATTTATTAATATTCATTCTTAGTCGTACATGCTTAAGATTAAGAGGAAAAAAATATATTACTGAAACAACAATTTGGATATATTCCTTCATCAACAACGGAATATATTTCTTAAACAACAGTTGAATATATTTTTAAATCATCAATGGATAGTTTTTCTTAATCAACAATGAAATATATTTCTTAATCACCAACGAAAAATACTTCTTAATCAACATCTTTATATATCATCAATGTTGTTTAATGTTATGGGGTTTTTCTGTTGACAAAAAATATTATATTTTAAACAAAATCTAATTTAGAATTTGTCCTTTGAAACTACGAAAAGCTCTACCAAATTGTATGCAAGGATATCAGAAAAACCACAAGTAAAATTTATTTCTCACAATATCTATTCAGATTTAGCTTATTGTGTTATGTAGAAAAAATTGTCTCTTTCTAATAATGTTTAAAAGCAGCAACACGATATCCCATTTAACGGACTACAAAAATAACAAACAACCTTCTGAAAGCAGCGTAAAATTCATAAGAAATAGAATAATGTCAAATTTACCAATTTCGCATGATGGACCACTCCAACCTTTCTTGCATCTGCATTCATAACTTCCAACACTGTTGGAGCAGACAGAATTTTGGGGGCATACGTTGCTTTTACATTCATCTATATCTGTAGAGATTAAACATTTTTAACATTTTGCAGGTTTCAAGATAAAGGTATATAAAGCACGAATTTATTGAAGGTATCCGTATTCCAGAAAAGGGATTTAAATGGAGCGTGGTTAGTTCTAACTTGAGATGTGTACACAATAACATTATGAAATAAGAATATCTTACAGCACTGAACCAAAGTCATCCCTCTAACTTTTTCTTTAATGCTGATAGATTGTTTCATAATTTAACCTAATTACTGAGATATATGGAGCCAAACTCCATTCATCTTTTTATTTATAATATCTGGAACCTTAGTAAATTCATAATGCTAACAGACTTATATTACAACATTTATTACATTTTAAAAACATTTATTGCAATTTAAAAGCATTTATTATATTTAAAAAAACATTTATTACATTTTAAAAACATTATTTACATTTTAAAAACATTCATTACATCAAGCCATTATCACAGTACGACTAACTTACCTTGATCACAGGTAGGTCCTGTCCATCCCGGGGACGTCATGCAATCACAATAGAAGGTGCCCACTGTGTTAACACATGATCCGCGCTTACAGAAATCTGATGTTTTACATTCATCCGTGTCTAAAGATTAACACGCAACATTTAACATAGATATATAGCATACTAAAAACAAAATTCTGAAATTGTATCTGTTTATTTAGATGAAGTATCAGCAATGAGTTAAAAAGTATGAAGTATTTCCCTTTTTTGCAGAAGAAAGAAAGATGATTTACTAAAACAGAAATTTATTTATTAGACTGACCCACTCGATAAAAAATGTCAATTGTTCCTTCGCTAAGCGCTCAGCACTTGGAAGTCTTGTAGATTAAACCTTACAACGGAGACCACTTTTCACAGCATTACTAGGCAGGACAAAGAATCATAAATGCCTTAAGGCCTTTAGAACCAAGTAAAGGCCTGTATTTAAAGCCTTACAAAGGCAACAACATTATGATGACAACTCCATATGATCAGTGAGCCCTTAACTGGTGTATGGTGATGACGGCTCTTTTTTGAGTGAAAACATTCTCGGGTGGGACGTGCAAACACAATCATTATCTCCTCACCTTTTTCACAATGTTTCCCTTCATATCCCGAAAAACAGTCACAGGTGTAGGAGAGATTATTATCAATGCAGGTTCCATTCCCATTGCAGGTGCTTTCTGTACACATCAATGCTGATAAGATGATAAGAGTTAATTTAGAATTAGTTTTATTTTCCCAAATCATTTAATTTTGGGGTTCTTTTTCTTAATTCTGATAAATTTATATCACATTATATATGAAAAATGCTTTATTAAAAATAAAACAATACACTGTATATATACGAAATTTAGAATGCCTATTAATTTTAAAAAAAATTCATTAAATGAAATGAAATTAATACATGTAATGCTTTCACAAAAGTATTTTATTTATTTATTTTTTTTTTTTTTTAAATCGGTAAAGGTCATATCACTATCCTTGTTCTTCTTAAAAGTAAAAAACAAATCTACTAGAATACAATAAATCTGGAAATTAAGCTTTAAAAAATGGGTATATACCTATTCCATGCATAACGGCATACCTTGGTCATTTACTACTATTCTTGCACTGTAGGTGGTCATAAATGGATCATTAGCCTCACACACATAGACCCCACTATCTTGTTGAAGTATGGCCGTAAACACAACTAGGGTATTGTCTTCCAAAAAATAATATCTGTTGGTATTAGAAGTAAGAAAAGGCATTCCATCTTTGGTCCATGAGATGTCCACTCCATTTTCCAACGTGGGTATTTTACAACGTAACTCGAATCTACTATGTTGCAATGTTTCCAGAACTTCGATGAATTGCTCTGCAATAATGGACCACAACAGCAAAATCAATCATTTTGAGATGTAATTGTTTCGTTTCTTTTGTCAGAGGTATTCAAGCACGATTATAAATTATATATTATTTTTTACTACATAGAAAATATTCTTACCCCTAAAATTACTATAAAAAATGTACATATTTATTCTATGCATTTCCTAGCTGTATATATTGCTGAGTTGTTTTTAAGATTATATCAATCATTAAGCTACTCTTAGCCATGTTTCTGCTCTATTATCACCCAGAAGGAAAGGTATGGGGTTTTAATTATATTTAAGAATATACATAGCTTATTAGTTTTCGTTGTTAAACTTTCTTATATGAGGTCACTTCGTTAAGGTAGTTATTGATAATCCTATATGTTGTCTTTTTAGATAAACACTAATAATTACAATGATCCCTGTAGACATATGATTTTTTTTATACTTACTGTAGATGTATTTTTTCCATCTACA
This sequence comes from Saccostrea cuccullata, assembly GCF_032062105.1. Lineage (NCBI taxonomy): Eukaryota > Metazoa > Mollusca > Bivalvia > Ostreida > Ostreidae > Saccostrea > Saccostrea cuccullata. The sequence goes on along the minus strand of NW_026930715.1, from coordinate 21,634 downwards.
GTCATTTTTATGTCATGATTTTTATATGTGCACTGGTTAAGCAAAAAGCCTGTATTTACCATGAATACAGTAGGTTTGAGTGATTGCGATACTGATCAAATCATAGTTTAAATTTAATAATTTTTGTACCTTCTGTCATTAAACTTGAAAATTAGTACATATTAGTATTTTAGTAATTTTATAATATGTAGAATTATACTTTAAACTCGTAATTAGTAAGAAACTGAGGTCCTTTAAGTTTAATGATTTATGACTTTTTATTTATAACTGTTGTGTAATTAGCCATGGTTAATACTAATCATATCTGCAATCTTTTATATTTATATATATATGAATTAACATACCTATAATCGGTCTCTTAATATAGATATAGATATGTTGTAGGTTTGGTTTTTAATATACCTGTAGTTGTTGCTAAGGTGGTTGGTATAGTAGTTGAAGTGGTTGGTGGACGTGTTGTTATGGGATTGCCTTCTTTTGCTGAAAAAAAAAACACAGATTCTAAAAGTGTTATTTTTTACTTAAATATATATGAGAGAAATGTTTGTTTATTTTTAATTTAACTATCACACTACTGAGAAAAATTGTGGAATAATTTGATTAAAATCTCAAAACTAAGACAACTGTTGAAGGAAAAAATTAGAATACATGTATATAATTGCTATTCCAAATTCATATCCCTTGTTCTAAAAAGAAAGCTTGTATGTTTTTTGTTCAAAAGGTATGTACAAATTATCCTTCTCTTTTTCTCCTCGTGGAATCAAACCAGCCCTTTAGTTTTTCTCCCACCGTCATTATGAAAAGGTCAAAAGTTTATGCCACATTGATGAATAGTTTTTATAACCCTCTCCATATTTGTAAACAAGTAATAACATGTAATATAGAAAACAATAAATTTTGAAAACTGTGACACAACAAAGACATTTATATATGAAAAAATAAGACATTGAACTCTTCTCTACATTAAGTCAATGCAAGGTTAATTTTTTAAAACTTTTTATCTTAAAAATATCAAAGATTTTGAATAAAATTAATTTGTTAAAAGAGACATTATAATAAATCAGATGTAATACATCGGTGCCAGTGAAACACATACACTTAACATTGCATCGTATGCCACTTAATTAAATCATGCTAAGGTCTTGTCACAGTCAGGACCAAACTAACAGCTGTTACATGGCATGGCTGGTAATAAAAGAGTAAGTCTTCATTAAATAACCGTCACTCACACCGATTTAACTTATTCTAATTAATGTGAAACACATAGTGTTCCTGCTAGGACTTGAAATGCTTCTACTAGACATTTAAGGCCATTGTGGATTACTATTAGCTCTAATATGTGACAGTTATTGTCTTTGATGGGAAACCACTCTTAGCGATCAAGATTTTTAAAGAATTTAATTTAGAAATTTAAATCATTTGAGTATTTTTGTTTTCTAAAATCATGAAAAAGCATTCAACAATTGTTTGAAATTCATAATGAAAAATTGTAATACTTGTAAAAAAAAAATGTTTATTTCTTGCTTAACTGAAGACCTTTAAAATTCCAAAAATCTGCTCTTTATTGACTGAATTGTTAATGCATATAGTCACGTTATCTAAATTAAAAGATTTTTGGGGGGAGGGGGGTAATTATAAAAATCAGCAATTGAAATCTCTCCTAATTTTAACTAAGATTTATTAATTAAACTCTTTAAATACTGTGGAGTCATTTAAATCTAAAATTAAACCTACGTGTATTACTAAAATTCAACAAATTCATGGTGTCACAATACCAAGCAGTCAATTAACAAAAGAGAAAATAACTCTGAAACTCTACTTTATTAATTCGTGATGGCCGGATGTTAATTTGTGGGAGACATCCTGGAATTTCACGAAGAATCTAATGATTCGACAATATTAAAGCTTAGCTACACAGACAAATATCTTCATTGTACGTTTATAGATATTCAATCATACACTCAGTTGTATTGCACAATAATTATAATATGCTAAGACGGTGAAACGAAAAAAATATCTCTGCCTTGACATTGAAAAATTATTTTAGAATGAGGACACAAAATGTCACACTTTTCTTGTCAGAAGAAATAGATTAATGTTTAACAAAATGTATTGACATTTTTATTCAGATATGAATGAATCATTTCTGCATGGAATTATGAATGAGACATGAATTAAAGAAATCGTCCTTTGCTGTGTGGTTATACTAAAGAAAAATTTGCTTTGGAAGAAAATTTTGGAACGTTGATTTACATGAACGAGGGCTATTCAATAAATAATGTCCTCAGTGCTAAGCAAAAGACGCTTTTCAATGATTTAGTCTTCATGATTTTACTTATTAATCTCTTTTAATTAAAACACATGTCCGTAACATTTTTTATCCAATTTCTGATTGTTTTTAGAACTCATTTTTGGGTATGACCCTTAGTATACTGGAAAATGGCAGATCCACTGATTTCCTGGACTTGTTTCTTCCTTCTGAAAGGTGTTTTGTTTCAAGTTTGGAAATAGAAACAAGTCAAAAGGTCAAAGATCTGGCGAATATTGTTAATGTGAAAAAACATTAACTTTCTGTTTATCCCGAAAACCCCGTTACTCTTCAGGGTGCGAGTTTGGACGCTGTCATGAAGAAACTCAGTGTAGTGGATTCCTTATTCTTTGTCCTTCCTCTAATAAAACTTTCGATTTTAAAAAAAAATGCTTTCTAGACTCCTCCACATATTAAACTGTCTCCCTGAATACGAATTTAAACAACAATACAACTAAAATTTAAGAAAATTGCATATAAATCTGTCTTTGTGCTCTTGCATTCCTTTGCTCTTGTCAGACCTTCGCCGTTTTTATCAAGTGCATCTTATGGTACATTTTGTTTTGATAGTTTTAAGCAATAGATTCATATTCCAATATCTGTTTGAATGTGAAACAAACGTGGATAACTACAATTACTGATATTTTAGAATAATTGTTACGAATTTCGTACAAGCTGTCGTTTTCACTCATTTTTCAAAATATAGGGTGACCTTTGAGTACCAATCTTTTTTACTGTCAAAAGTTTCTTAAAAATAGTGTAAACTAATCCCGATATGATGTCTTTCAAATTTGCTATGTGTCTTAAAGTCAATCAAATAACATCCAAATATTATTTGTTGAAATTTGGCAAACAGTACATAAGTTGTTAGTATTTCTGTTGGCAAGGAGGGTACCCATTTTTGACGCCCATTATATAATTTTTCATCATTGAAATCCACCTGCTCATTTGTCTATAAAACAGGCACTGGTTGCTGTAAGTGTCACATATTTCAGTGAGTATTTCTCTGGGATTTTTAACAAGTTTTACAGCAGCTTTAATGAAGCTTTTATTTTATATATTGGTATCCAATGAAATGTCTTGCCACAAAGAATACATATGTGAAGTATGGAAGCCCAAGTCCTAACCCTTCAGAAGTTATAGCCAAGGTTAAAAGTTTTAAAAAGTAGGCCAAGGTCCAAATTCTTCATTTCAAATAAAAGGTCTTGTCACAAGGACTAAGTATGAAAGCACTAGTCCTAACCCTTCAAAATAAGATGGTCAAGGTTTGTTTTTTAAAAGTAATTCAAACTCCAGGGTCAAGGTGAAAGGGTCAAAGTTCTTGATATCCAATAAATGGTCTTCTCACAAGGATTACATTTGTGAAGTATTAGAGCATTAGCTCTTAGTGTTCAAAAGTTATGGCCAAGGTTAAAATTTTTTCACGAGTATGGAAATCTCCAAGGTCAAAAGGTCAAGGTAGTTGGTATCCAATGAAAGGTCTTGCCACAAAGAATAAGTGATGTACTCGTACAAAAGTCCAGGTTTGTACCATAGTAAACGTTTGGTGTTTTCGGGTAAAAGTAGGTCAAACGCCAAGGTCAAGGTCAAAAGGTCAAATTTAGTGGTACCCTACAAAAGGTCTTGTCACAAGAAATACACATGTGAAATATGAAAGTCATAGCTCCACTGAATCAAAAGTTATGGGCAAGGTTAAAGTTTTTGCGGACAGCTAGACAGACAGACAGGCAGACAGATGGACATGACAAAAACTATATACCCCCGAAACTTCGTTCACGGGAGCATAAAAACCTAGAAATTAAATTGATAATAATTTTCAAGACACAAACTCAAATGATATTTATGTTTGCATTCTGCTTAAATATGCATCGAGCAATACACGATGCACATGAGTTTTCCTTTCCACTATAAAAGGTAACCTTACATTAAAAGTGATAGACTAATTGTTCTCTCACTGATTCGGCAGCTACTTAAAAATAAATAAAAATTACTTCTTATTTTCACATATATTTTAACATGTTCATTTTGTTATAAAAGATTCTAAATTGCAGTCAAATCATAATCGCTTTTGAATAAAATATTAAATATATTTGGTATTTCTTTTTTTGATCGTTATATACATGTACTTAACTTAGATTTTTCACATTTTTCACCATAAGATTTTAGGCAAACCTTACTTTTAAACTTTTAAACTACCCCGTTTCTGTTAGCAAACTTAAGGTCTAAAAATAGCCACAGAGAATGTTTTAACCCTGTGTGCACCATGTTTGTTTCAACACATCGTCTATAAACTAAGAAGTTTTTTTAAAACAATTCTTCTAAAAATGTTTTTTTTTCTTTTTGTGGATTTTTTAAAATAGAAATATGTTTTAAGTAATTAAGGTGTATAAATACACTTTGGTAGTAATTAGCTCTTTATGAAATAGAGGTATGATTTAAAAATATCAGTTCATATCTTTATGAACAATACCACGAAAATAGATAAATTCTAAGCGCATTTTTTTTAACACAGAGGCATTCCTTTTACAAAGCGTCTTGCACAAAATTGAAAGTCATGGGTTTGGTTGAAATCTATAAAATGAGACCCCATGTTTGGTAATTGTTGGCGCGATAAAGCCCTCGCTATGACCGAAAGTTCCATGCATTGGTCAAATTTTGTGAGAAGTCACTTTTTAAAAACTATAAATTGTTTGAACAATCTATATAATTTTTAATCTTATGGACTTTTATTTAAAATATAAATTTTGTTAATAAAACTTTGGATCATCTCACATGATTTCTAAAAAGTAAACCTTGAGAATAAGGTTATCTTATATGACGCATATAGTGAAAACACAAAAAAAAACTTTCTTATTTAGAACGTACGGCTTAAAAACTGGTAGCTTATAAAAACGATTCAAATGTGTATAATTTCCTTCATTTCAATGACAAGGTGCACTTAGTTCTTTGCGCGCATGTTTCAAGTATATGTTGTTTTGATGCAGTATCGTAGACTGTGCGTTTACTTCAACTTAAGCACCAGACTGACACATTGTGTAATTTCATTCATCACGTTTTTCCTATAATTCATTGTCTTACGTTATTTGTTAAGGATAATTTTCAGAATGCCTGGACAATTTTCATTTGTGGTGATGTTAAGCTAGTGTGAAGGACATTGAAGAGTGTCAATTCTTTTCATATTACTCTTTGTGGTTATTTAGAGAAATGCACCTCATGGCGCAGTGTCATCTGGGAAGAAAAATGACCTCTCCATAAAAAAGATTTAAATATTCAACTTCATTATTTTTTATTTCGGTGTTTTAAAAGAAGCCCCATAAAATCAATTTGTAGAATTTTACAGACATCTCTTTGATCCAATTTTTTTTTTTCGTTATTTTGATTGTGCTCAATAACGGCAATGATCATTTTATACTTAATGTATTATTTCAATACTCTTACAGTGAAATATATGGAGAAAACTAACAGTATTCAAGGTAAAAGTTCACTCAAACAATACTAATCAGGAGCAGAGCAAACACGGACCTCTAAAGCATCAGATGTGGGATCAGGTGCCATGGAGAAGTAGGCATCCCGTGTAGACCAATAACACCCCATTTCCCCTGTGCACTATAATAGACGATATTCCTTTTTGTACTGAACACGTATAAGTATATGAAGATTACTTTGCCAAACCTTTCTTAAACAATCTAAACAAAACGGGATATAATACTCTCTTCAAAATAAACTACTGAGAATTAACATTACTGAGATAGAAAGTAGTCTGATTTAAAACAAACTCGCAGTAATATACCTTGAACCGTTGCCAGAAAGCCACGAAATGGACCCATGGCGTCCGTTGTAAACTGAAGCGTTAGAGTCGTTCCAACACTCTCATAAATCTTGTCATGTTGAAAGTTCTGTAGAGAACACATTGAAGCTAATCTGTTCTTAAGGGTTACTTCGGCTCCTGGAGAGAAAAAAATATTATGCTTCATGTACATACCATTAAAAGATAGATGACTTTTTTAATTCAAATGCAATGATATTTAATTAATCTTCTTCTAAAGCTTCTGAAATCGGTGCAGACTTTTATTCTTTTGATTTCACATTAACCTTTCACCTTAACAATTTTCATTTATTTAACTTACACATCACAATAAGTTATGAAAAACTCAACCTCTTTGTGTAATATTTTGATAAGCCATATTTTAATTAAATTTAAAAATGTTAGAAATTTGGGTATAAAATTTTTTTAATTTATTTTGCTTGAATTGATTATTCATTTCGTAATATTCAGAAAACAAAGATAAAGTTTGGGATAATTTTGTGTAATTAATAACAAAATACCTTGATAGATGTTGATAACATCACAACAAGAATTTTCACACTGTTCATGTACTTCAACATCAATATACTGGAATTGCACAATCACGCCTGTTGGAGACGTTAGCTCATATCTACAGTCCAGGCCGCTGTAAAAAATACATATTACCATTAGAATTCTTCACCAAACTGAAACCAGACAGGATTAATTCTTAAACAGAAAAAGAGATACTCACGTTTCATATAAGTCAGGAAAGTTTGGAGACGCTATCTGTAGTTTCTCTGACGTCACTTGAATCGGCTTGTAGTCAAGCGGGCAGTAATCTGAAGATGATAATTTGAAAAAATACAAAATTATAAATAATTTGGGAGACGTAAATTAATATTACAGGGGTTTCAACGATCTCATTTAATTTAATATTTCATAAATTCTTATAATAGAAATTCTTATGATGACCTCCTCAGGAAATACAGCATATCAATGGATTATATCTTGACTGACGTATCTCATATTAATTCTAAAGTTTTTATTTTTATTCTACCTTTGATTATGAATTTTTCCGTTTGATTCATTGATAGAGTGGAAATGACAGGTGGACAGTTGATGCTTACTTTTCCTAATGACGGCGCACGATTAGTACCCATTGGAATTGCAAAATTAGAATATTTGTATTGATTGCCTTAATATTTTTTCAGATCGATTCCCTCTTCGTTAAGTCAAACCTTTTAATTTTTCTCAAAGAAAGATATTTTCAATCCTTTAATTTCAATATAAGATTCTAATTTAAATAATAGATCAGGCAATTTTTTGATAAATCATGGTGTAAACATATGGAAATTGTTTATCTGTCTCTTCCATATCTGATTCGACATAAAGGTTGTGTCTAATACTCCATCAAAGAAATGTCCAGTCAACAGAAATATTATCTTTACCATGATGCTTAGAGGCAACCAAAGTCACTTCAAATCCCTTTTCATAGTCATGTGTTGTTCCATCAGAATTGAAATCTATTTTTAGACTTCTCCCGGGCGTTACAGCTACAGGCCTTGTTGCTGGACCAGTCGTTAAACAATTAGAACAACAAATTTTTTCTTTGTTTGAAGTCTCTTGAAGGAAGAAAAATATATCAATATTCTGAGAATTGGTGTTAATATCATGCAATGACAATAAAAAAATTTGTCATTTTTCAGATATGTTATCATGTTTACGAGATCTATAAATAGCATTTAAATCATGTGTATTTACAAATACATTACGGAATTAATCATATTCGTAATATGTTTCCTAATGAATAAGATAATCAATTAAATTTGATGGTTAAAATTAATCTTGGAAAAAGTTTTAGCTTGAGAAACATTCGACTCACCACCAGCAGGATAAACTTCTAACCTGTCGTCACAATGGACGCTAACTTGGGAAATTTGATAAACTATTCGCATATCTGGTTTTTCGGCAACGAATTTCCATTCACAAAAAAGAAATCTACATAAAACGATTACAAAAATTATTTATATTAAGGATTTAAGATTTAAAAAAAAAACAACAAGAAAACAGATATTAAGTAAAAAGATTTGATGTAAAATGAGTTTGAATGTTAATACTATAAAATCACATATTTTTCGTGGGATCAAAGAAAGAGGGCGTATAAGGCGTGTACAACCCCCCAATCTGAGACAAAATGTTTCTCAATTTTCAAAATTCACAGAAAAGTTATATTTTTCTAATCATGTTCTCAATAATGTCCTCTTCAAAATATTTTAATATTCTATTTTACTGAACGGCTTATCATTTGATAATCTTTATTTCAAAGTTGACAGTTCAGCATATTTAGTGGAAAATGGGTTTAACAGAGCTATAAAAAACGAATTTTGAACATGAATGGGTCAAGTTTCCATTTTTCGTGAACGCTTAAATGATGGAAACGTAATTGTGAAATCTATTTCATTTATCCAAAAAATGGAATCTTCACCCATTCTATACGAAAATCGAACTTTTCTGAAAAAATTACGCTTCAACAAACCCGTTCATTTAAATCACACTGAAAGACGTCAATAATGCATATACTTCGTAACGTAGTGGTTAAAGCGGTTGGTCGTGGACCAAACCTGCGCTATGGAGAGAGTTCGAATCATACCTGAAACTTTTTCTTTTTTGTTTTCAAATGTCTAAAAAAAAAAAAAATGAGTGAAAAATAAATTATTAATAAATTATTTAAACAACGAAGTACAGAATTTGATGTGTAAAAGATGATATAAACCATAAAATTTGGAAAAAAAAACTACTTTTAAAATTGAGAAATGTCTTTTTTCAGAGCGGGGGATTGTCCTCGCCTTGTACGCCTCCATTCTTTCGTGGTTTGAGTAAAAACTCTTGGTCGGTGGGGATTTGAATTCGTGGATGAGGAATTGTGGAGTAGTTATGTATGTACCATTTTAAATTTCATGGTGGACATGAATTCGTGGGTCTCTTCATAACTCGAGAACAATGAAAATTAAACCCACACGAAAATTTGTGATTACATAGTATATAATTCGAATATACATATAATGTCACACTTTTTTATCATTTTTAGAAACTTTGATCTTTAAATCTAATAAAAACTTGATCAGTATCCACTGAAGACAAGCGTCAGGATTTAGAGGCATTAACTTACTTTTCATATGTGGTTTGGTTAACTGGAGGGAATCGAACAGTTATCTTCTCAATACCCACAGGTATTACTTTCTCTTCTTCACACTGGGATAAAGCTAAAAAGAAAATTACCTATGCTATGTTTAGCAAAATAAGATATATATGGATATAAAGAACAATATTCAAGCTCAAATGTCAATTAAACAATACAAAATAGGAACGGTGCAAGCACGGACCTCCAAAACATCAAAGCTGGGATCAGATGTATATGCAGTAAAATTTGACTCTTTCTATTCTAAACGTGCCGTTTTATTGGAGAATATTTAGAAGAATTCACATTTGGAAAAAGAAATACAATGTGAAACTGGTAAACCACATTTTGTGAAGGTGGGGTGGGGTGTAAAAAATTTTAACTACTTATGGTAAGAACACACCATCGAATCTTATGTTCTGCACGAAACGTAAAATTTCAAAGGCATTACAATCTAAGATTTCTTTGACTAAAATGTTGATCAAGGTCATTTTTTTCTTCGATCCACAAAACATTTTCCCAACAAAAATTCGTAATTTTACATTATATCTGGCGCAATCAAATGTTTATACTTGTGTTCTAATTGAAAGACAAAACAAAGTAGCAAGATAATGAATGCCAAAAATTTTAAGAAGCTAAATAAACTTGTGTCAGCATGTGAGTTAATTTTTCAACATATAAATACTAATTATGCTTGTCAGGGCTTAATAGATTCAGTTAATTATTACTTACATATTATTATGAAACAAGGAGAAAGATTTGACACACACGAACAGCTAATTGAGTGTCATTTATAAAACTGACGATTTTAAAATGAAAATCAAATACATTGTGTTCTATTTTTATTGAATAACGAGTGCTACTTTGGTTGTAAACATTGCTACTTCTTCATGTCGTAGAAAAATCACTTTACGGAGATCATGAACAGTAATTTTTGCATTTTTAAATGCAAAAGAAGGGTTGATGATAATAACTTTATTTTGTAAACCAATAGATAATTTGAAAATCACATTGCAAAGAAAACAAAACCTTGGATATATTGATTTCTTCAGAAATAGTTTCTGCAGAAAGACTGAGATGATTTAGTTTAATTTGCCATAAAATCCTGTAGTCATTTTATGCGTATATGACTTAAAATAATTTGTAAAGTGTCATATCAATTATGTAAAACAACATAATATCTTGGGGTATTTAAACATCTGTCACGTGACCCTCATTATTTGTACATTAAAATAGTTCAGTAGGCTAGTTTAAAACAATTTCGGATGACATAACTTTGATATATCAGAAGTTAATGCACAGTTGCAATGTAAATGGGTCACAAAGAATTTTCCATAGATATGGAGGTAGTTTTTAAATGTCACGTTGACATATATATTAAACCGTTTCTTGTTATACTAAATGATGAAACTAAGTTATAAAATTAACTGACTGGTTCACAGCAGACAGCTTAATTTGTAATTTAAAAAAAGAAGAATTGGATTAAAACGCGCAAAATTCGGAAAAAAGAAAGGTCAGTCTATACATTTCGTTGTAAAATGCACATATATACATTTTGAGCATTAAATAAAATAGAGATTACAAACAGTATTCAATCTCAAATGTTCATTAGACAATACAAAATTTGAGTAGAGCCAACAAGGACCTCCAAAACATCAGAGGTGGATCAGGTACAATGGAGGAGTGAGCATCCCTTGCCGAGTGGTCACACCCACCGTGTGCTCATTGTCATGATCGTGATATAACAGAATATATATTTGTCAGCTCTTTCTCATATATAAAGCGGATTTGATTTGTAGAAGTGAGGTCATGAGAAGACATTTTCTTTAGTCTAGCATACAAAAAACTGTTAGAAATAAGAAAACGACAATTAGCTAAAAATTTACGTTATAAGTATTTTCAGAAATATGACAGTAAGTAATCGCTGTTAAAATATGAACAAAACTTATCAAATTTTAATTTTGCTACTAAATAAAACATCTAGAAGAATATGTTTTACTGACCCATTTTTTTTCATTTAATTTCAAACGTGCACGCGTACCAAGTAAACAATAAGGTATATGGCATAAGGTACTAGTAATATTGCAAAGTTTATAACCTTCGTGATGATTTTAAACAGAAATGTATCAAGGTCACCACAATCATTCTCTATCATCAAATGATAAGAAATATTTTCTAATCTTTTAAAAACAAAACCATGATACTACTTTATTTTATTTTTTGATTTTTAGGTTGTTTTTTTTTTTAAAGTACGATGCATTTTATTATATACAGAGGAGAAATGTAATGCGATATTTTTTTATACATAAAAATATATTTTTTTTAAAGTTGAATTTAATAAGATTAAAGAAATAATTGTTACTACTTTATAATATATCGTGTAATAAATGTAAAAAGGATAAAATAATGAGTGATTTTTTTTTTTGTTCATGCACAAAAATGTTTAAAATATAAGTATAATAAATATAATAATAAAAAATTTTAAGTTTCTTTTTTTATATATATTTTATCGTGTATCTTGTGTACCTTTCAGATAGTCTATCCTATTTCTTGATAAAGACTTACACATTTCATTTTTTACTAGGATAACGTCAGCAAAAATGCTTTCCACGAAAATAAGGGAAAAGACAGTTTTTCCTTAAACTTAAATACCAATAATGTCCAAGAGAAGGTTATCTGCATGCTTCTGCACATTCAACCGCAGGATATGGTAATTAAGAAAATAATGTTATGTTAATGAAAGAGAATAAGTTTGTTATATTAAATCTTACCATAATGAAAATAAACCACAAGGAATAGCCAAACACAACATAAACGGTCCATATCGTACAAATGTATTACCGCCATCTGCCGCTGAGGTAGACAGACATACAAGTTAAAATTTTAGGTGGAGAGAGAAAAAAATGGGGAAAGGGGCGATAGAAGAATTATCATAATTAAACATGGAGACAAGACGGACATGATTAATGAAATTTTTTATCTGTGTGTTCACACAAACCTGTTACACTGGGCCCACGAAGTTAGTCAGAAATGTCATTCGGTATATTTTTTACTCAAAATGAAATGATTTTGCCCTTTATATTATAATATGTCCAAAATGTTATATTAACAAAAAGTCATTGGAGATTTTAAGAAATGATGACATATTTTAGCTAAATGAAAAAAATCAATACACTGTATTTTTTTCTTTCATTATTGTCAATTAAGATGATTGTACTCTTTAAAAAATTAAATGAACTGAAAACTGATAGATGGACATTCATTAATTACAACAATATCTATTTTTAAAAAAAATACATTGTTTGACAGATTGATATTTTTTCTAATCTTAATACTCTTTCTCGTCTTGATTTTCAAAACCTTAATTTGTAAAACAAACTGTCATATCATATATTAAATTTATAATGCATTTTGCGTGTAACCGAATTATGCTGCCTATTTGACTTTTGTGCAGGTAAGAAGAAAAAAATTCTTAATTAGAATTACATCATGGCTTAGTTTTTCCACAATTTTATTTAAAAAGATTTAATTTAGTTAATTCAATTTCATTAAAAGCAAACATAAACTGTTTAGCATATTCTGGAAAGTAGAATTTTCCCATTAAAGACTACTTTGTTTAATTTCTTTTTTTTTATTTTAATTCTCACAAAGACTATTGATGAAAAAATAAACATTTTAAAATAAAATTCAATTTTCCGTTAAAAAGACTGATTTGAATTTGTTTAAAAATCACCAAGATTCTATAAAGAAATACACTTAAGTTGTATCCCTCACTGACACATTTATGATATCTTCGGAGACCAAGTATACCAGTTAACTCTTGGGCACTTATAGTGGACCTTTATTAATTTACCCGTTTATATATTCCTGTAAATCTTAAGTTATTCGAAAACTTTTGCCTGAAAAATAGATTGCTCTGCTGTTACCTTCAACTCGACATTATGTTTATCGACGACGTTTTATCAATTGAAAATATTTGCTTCCACTGACATGCGGACTCGATATATCCTAATAAAATTGAAAAGAAAAAGACAGCACAGTGTGTAGCATGTGATAACAGGATGTTTTACTTACTATAGACGAAAAGAGCTCGACTAAAACTATATTTGTATGGTATGGTAAACGAACTGATGTAATCTTTTCAATAGTCAACTTTCCTTATTTATCTAGTAATATCTCGATTTTACCTGCACTTGAGTTGGTGTTTACATCTTCCAACTCGACAAATAAGTTAATGTTACAAGGATGTCAAAGACTTTAATTTCAGCATTCCCTAAATTCCATGGTCGTTATAAAAAAAGCTTGTTAGTAATGATATCCTTCCAATAGGTCCTATCTTGACTAATTTGTTTTATACCAATTGTTAATCCTTTGTTTTTATCCTGAATTCGACTACGGAATATTCCATCTACCTGATAAACGCTTAGGGTTAGCGGTGGGTATTACCGGTAACCAGGGGATGCTTACTCCTCCAGGACACCTAATCCCGATTCTGGCATTTACCCAGGGGTGTATTTCATGCCCTTTTCAAAGATTTTTATTTTTTACATATATTTTCAATCTGATTAAAATACACATATCTACATAGCGCAAAGCGCAGAGAGCTAAGTAAAGATCTTTTTTTTTTTAAATCAGATTGAGATTTTTTTAAATTGAATACTGTTCGTAATCTTCACCTTTTTGTCGTCATGTATGGTGACATATTTCTTCCACCTATATGCAATATAAATCATGTTAGCATGCAACAAAATAATGTAGACATGCAACATAAATTATGTTAGCATGCAACATAATAATGTAGACATGCAACTTATTTATGTCAACAGATGCAAATTAATTATGTTGACATGCTATTAGGTTACCAGTCCTACAGAAAATTACATTCCAATATTGGTAAATTTACTTGCTCGCGTCTGTATCTGACGCCATACATGCAAGATGCGTCACGATTATGAAGACATGCGACTTATAATTATTTATGTCAACATCCAAGATAATTATGTAGACATGTGACTATTTGTTTGTCAACATGCAAGATAATTATGTAGACATGTGACTATTTGTTTGTCAACATGCAAGATAATTATGTAGACATGTGACTATTTGTTTGTCAACATGCAAGATAATTATGTAGACATGCAGCTTATTTATGTCAACATGCAAAATAATTATTTTAACATGAATTAAGAAGATGAACATTATTCAAGCTCAAAGTCCATTAAACAATACAATATAGGAGTAGAGCAAACATGGACCTCCAAAACATGAGAGGTGGGATCATGTGAGTTAATTATGTCAAATGTGAGATATGCATGTTGACATGCAAATTATTTTCTTCCATACTGAGTATATAATTTGGATGTTGAAACAGTTAACGCATGTTGACATAAAGAAGTCGCATGTTGACATAAATAAGTTGCATATGCTAACATATTTATCTTGCATGTTGATATTAAAAAATTGTAGCATGTCTAATTATATTGCATGTTAGCATAAGTAAGTTGCATGACGACCTTAATATCTTGAATGTTCACACAATTATATTGCATGTTAACATAAATAAGTCGCATGTCAAAATACTTAAGCTGCATCTTGCATGTATGATGTCAGATACTTGTGTTAGGAAGACAATTTACCCATATTTAAATTATATTCTTCAATAAGATTGGTAGATTGCATGCTAACATAATTTTCTTGCATGGAGACATATTTACTTGCATGTAAACATAATTTATCTTGCATATAGGGGGCAGCAATATGCCACTATGAATTTTAAAAACTTAAACAAAATAAAACTTTTAAAGAAATACTACATTTTTTCATTTATTTTAAGCTTTGTGTTAGATTTGTTGCTGAATATTAAAACAGTCTAATTTTACTTGTTTATATTAAACACATAACCCATAGCATTCCTCAAAGACTATATGTCTGTCTCAAAACTTGACTTATTCTCCTAATAAATCTTATTTAATTCATTTTTTAAACAACGAATATTTTCAGGAGTTGTCATGTAAAATATGGAGGACAGGTAAAAATGTAAACTTTTCAGAACAAATTAAGACGACATACAAAACTATCTCACAGAACAAGGATTTTAAAAAAGTCAAAAGTCTGTTTTAAAGCCTACCTTTTTAAAGTTGTTCTCATCAAGGCTTTAATGGAATAAAGTAAATCAATGGATTGAAAGCTGAATTGGTTGCTATTACTTAACAATAATTGTTTTCTTATTTATCATTTATGTCTCGATTTTCAAAGTTCAAAGTATTTTTCCGCTCTCAAGGTAAAATCTTACAAGCTTTCATTTGATGAATTGCGGCAGAGGTTTTGGTTCATGAATGTCAATGCTTGCTTATTCTTATCTGTTTCGTCACAATATGTAGACGATTTGAAACAAATTTCTAACTTTCAGTGTAACTACGAGTGATGATTTTTATGCCAATGCAATCGTTGTTAAAAGATCATTTTTTTTTCTTCAGGTAATATCCTATATACCTATGACTTTGTCTTCATATTGTAGATGTTTGAAATTGGTCAAAACTTGACATACTTTTTGGTTTGGCACAGTGCCGAGAAAAAATCAAAACCGGGCTTCTCATTCACGAATCGTACGATATGATACCGAGATAGGTTTGACCAGTACATTTTTTATATAAAGGTACTATGTATGTTTGAATCCTTCTATTTTTTAAAGAGATACATAATAATTCGACAATCGGGGTGAAAAATGTTTGAATATAATTTAATAAAGGAATGAATTTAATAGGTACCAATTTTATACGGTATAAACTGGGTATAGCTATTAAATTCATTCGATCGTTATAATTATACCCCCCGCTTGAAAAGCGGAAGGATATATAGTAATCGGTATGTCCGTCCGTCGATCCGTCCTTCTGTCTGTTACGCTTTTGGGTACCAATCTCTTATCCGCAACTCTTATCATACCACTGAATAAAATTTGATAAAACTTTCAAAGAATCTTTATTACATATTGCCATTGTGACATCCTATTTTACTTTTTGATCTGACACATATTTTGGGTTTCCCACAACAAACATGGATACTCCAATTATATTCATATGAGAAGCGGAGGGTATCCTTAAGTGAGCTAATTGCTCACACTACCTCTAGTTTAATTTTCATTCATTACGTGAAAGAAAATAAGACGATTGTTCTTAAAAAATGACTTCAATTTGTATAAAATTTTAATGTATTATCAGACGGATTAATACGTTTTTGATGCAAGTCATTGTGACGTAGGCAACCCATTTTATACGACTTCAAGTAATTTTTTATCTCGTATTCAAATACAGCGTTACAAGCAGAATTAAATTATAATGGAATGAAATTACAGGCAAACAAATGATATATTTTGTGAACAAATTATTTTCAAATATAAATTATTATACTGGAGATAAAAAGGTAAGTATATTATATTCAAACGTGAGCTATCAGTATTTCACAAATGTAATTTGTCAATTTACTCGCATTATGTTTCAACTAGATTGTTAGTACAATTTATAATTGAAACAATTGCTGACTGACGTTTTTTTACTTATTGTTAGTCCATTGTTTATACACTGAATTGACGACGGTTTTCCCGTTATTTTCCGATTATGACAAGGAGCACACGGCGGGTGTGACCCCGGTCGGCAGGGGATGCTTACTCCTCCACACCTGATCTCACCTCTGATGTTTAGGAGTTCCGTGTTTGCTCTGCTCCTATTTTGTATTGTTTTATGGACTTTTGATCTTAAATAATGTTCGTTATCTCCATATGTTTGATTCAAGACAAAATATAGCCTTTTCTAGAAAAGTATGTTTTGTTGAGTTTCCTATAACTACTTGCATTGTCAATTTATCAATAGAAATATGTAAATATAGTTTAAAAGCACCAACTAAAATCAGAAACGTTGTTTTTTTCCTTGAAGCATCTTTCTAACGTCTGACTTTTTTTATTTTTTAGATTTTTATGAACAAAATCGCTATCAAATAATTCGATAAGTTATCAATCTTGCAGAATTGTGAGTGCTCATATTAACTTTTACCAAGTATTTCAAAGCAAAAACTAAAAAAAATCCTTTTTTGTTGAACATTACCAATATTATTATGTTGTTTCAATAGCATAACACCACTATCAAAATTTATCTATTTTCATAAATTAGTTTACTTGAAATATGAAAATGATCAGTCTGCAACTCAAGATATTCCCAGTGAAAAAAACCTTTGTCAGAGCATGCCAAAAACTATTTTATAAGATTTGTCAAAAAACAGATAACAGACAAAATAGGAAAACCAAATGTGACCTACTTGAATGTGCTAAGAGAAGCAGAATCAGAAAAAGAAATCTGCAAGAACTCGTCTTTGTCATTGGCAGAAACAGAGAAGGTAATCTCAAGTTCAAGCAACGACTCGTCTTTGCCATTGCTGAACGTCTACACATTCATCCAGTCTATACTGAAGCTGCACACTGATAATATCTTACCTATACTTCAAATATAAAACCTTGATTATCAAAATAATCATTATTTGTTGTACTCCTCACTCTGAGATAAGAAATTGATTTTAATTGAGAAAGATCCTCTTTTCTATTCTATAGACCTGTAAGCTTTTGTACTTGTGAGTCATTTTTGCTGAAAAGTGTAAGTTTTAAACTGATAATATAATTTGAGAACAGAACTAAAGGAATGGGTTATTAAATGATAAATATCTTTGTGTATACTGTGGGCACTTGTATCCTTCAAGTTTATATCTTAATTTGCTGTCTCTTTTAAATTAATTTTAGTACAAATGATCGATTGCTGAATATATGAAAATATATTGTTACCTACAATTGATCAAAACCTTAATTCAATCAAAATACAACTTCAATATACATATATGTTTTGTCTTTTTTCATAGCAGTTGGGAAAAGAGGAGGTATAAATAAAAATAGATAATATCTTGAATAGAAGGGCAAACTAGATGACATATATTTACATTACATACATGGCAAATTTTACCAACGGGATAAATCAAAATCGTTTTCTTTTGACACATGAAGTCCCATAGAGAACCTGTGACGGGGAACATTTATTATAATATAATTATAATATAAATCCTAACTGGCAATCTGCAGTTGAAGTTCCTTTAGCTCTCTCCCAAAAGTTTTTCTGAATTGTTTCGTATAGCAAGAAAGGCTCAGTGCAAATACCTTAAAACCTAATTGTTCATCGAACTATGTAATTTGTATTAGATATGCTGCATGATTTATGCCCATGACTAAACCTACGTCTAAGTGGAATATTTATTCTTGTTGACACTCTGTGGGCTTGAAAGATTTCTTACATTATTTCCGTGGTCCTTGCAATAATAGGGAAATTCGAGCTGTTTCCGGATCTAGTATTCCTTTAGTAGTCCATACATAGAGTAACAATAGTGGGACGAAAAGGTGGATGAATGTTTTCCTCAAATTAAAAGAAAACATGTACAGTGGTACATGTAAGGCTTCTAAAAGAAATGTTTTTGAAGATGTTGATTGTCCTCATTAATAATTTCAAGCTTGTGTCTCCCGACATTAACTTATTGAATGAACCACTTGTTTCTTCAATCTTAGCCAGTCCTCTCCATAGGATTCAATCAATACCACAAATTGTAAGGTTTGAAATTTAAAAGTCCAATTTTATCCCATTTTAGAATTTTAACAAGCTAATTCAGAGAATTTGTGTCCCCCGCTTAGGGAAAAGGTAAACCATGCGCAGTTCGGGGGGAGGGGGGGGGGAGTCGGATCCCCCAAACTGATATTGTAGAATTATTAAATGTATACATGTATACTGAAGTGAATAAAAAATGTTAGTATGGATATAAAGATTTGTTTGCTTATTCTGAATTATGTGTATAGAAGATTCATATTTATCACACTGTAATGATGATTGTATGAGTTTGTACAAGCAAGACCTCATAAATTTTTCATCTCAGATGCTGAATACTATCATTTAGTAAAAAAAAAAAAAGTATTTCGGGAAAAAAATGGATTGTCCGGTATGCGAACCCGGTACCTCTCACAAATGAAGCGAGAGACATACCACTACACCACGAAACCGCTATATACATGTATTAATGAAAATTATATGCAGATATGAAGTCACATACATGTATATGTCCACGTTCGATATTGTCAAAATTTTTACGCAATGCATGGTGTCTAATTTAACCTTTATTAAACAGTTTTAATAGATGCATAAGAATATAAAGTCCGCCCAGAACCTGTTTTATACGTAATAACTCTCCTCATGCCCCTGTGCTAAAAATAGCGACATTAATACAATAAACACTAATAAAACAAACGGGGCGGGACACTTTCATGACTTTGAGAGGGGTGAGAGAGATCCTAGGGAGTTTGGTATAAAATTACATTGCAAAAGCTCAAAATCCTCTTGAATATCGCCCGGAAAGGATAGTGTTACACACAGATATAATGTATAAATTTACGACCTTGAGCTTTGACTTTTTGACCTCAAAATAAATAGGGGTCTTTCTTAGGCCACAGGGAGTTGTTATGCAAAATTTCATTGCAAAAGCTCAAAGGGTTCTTGAGATATCGTGCGGAAACGAAAGTGTTATAACAGACAGAATTTGCGAATTTATTACCTTGACCTTTCATCTTTTGATCTCAAAATCAATGGGGTTCTTCTTTAGTCCATAGGGAGTTGCTATGCAAAATTTCATTGCGAAAGCTCAAAGTGTTCTCGAGATATCGCGTGGAAACGAAAGCGTTACAGACAGACAGAATGACGGACGGACGGACGGACAGACCCAAATTAATATCCCCCACTTTTCAAGCGGGGGACAAAAAACTGCACAGTTTTGTTTCTGTAAATGATTTAGACACGGAGTTGTTAATTAGGAATCTTTACGATCGAGTTTTAATGTACATGAATATATATTTTTATCATGAAACTCGTTTTCTGTGTGTATTTGTGTTATTTTATCCTTGCGAATGAAAAGGAGGAGGATTAAAAATAGTGACATAAACATAATCCTGTAAGTTCTGTAAAATAAAAAAAAATCAAAGAGCTCTGGAAATCCAGGAGGATCGATTAGGTGTCATGCAGAAAAAAGTATCTCATGTCGACAAATACATGCATTGTGAGTCTCACTCTGTATTAATCGGGGGAAATGCAAACATGTAGTACCTAACTAAAAACGTTTGAAACACGATGGTCTTTTTAGACATATTATTCAATTCCAATTATGCATGCTATAGGTTGTTTTTCTTTAAAACATATGGAGATGACAAACAGTATTCCAGATCAAAAGTCCATAAAACAATACAAAATAGGAGCAGAGAAAACATGGACCTCCAAAACATTGGAGGTAGGATCAGGTGCCATGGAGGAGTGAGCACCCCCTGCCGACCGGTCACTCCCGCCGTTGTTCCTTGTCATAATCGGGAAATAACGGAAAATCTTCGTCAATTCAGTGTACATGGACTAAAAATTAGTATGAAAAACGCCAGTGGGCATTTGACTCAATGATAAATATCGACCATAGAACATACGAAATGATGACTTTAAACGAGACTGCTGATATTCTTGTTTCATCAACTTGTTTGTCTATATATAATTTACCTCGTTTTAGAAATTGTTCATACGTACAACATGCTCTCGTTTATCGAATCAACTGAGATATACTAAATACTAAATATAAACTCCGTATTCAGGTGATGAAGGTATATTGCTAAAAGGTCTTTATAAAAACAATCTGTTAAATACCAACTCTTTACCAGACCAGTTAAAGCTATGGACAGTTTGTTACTAGAGGGTTAAAACGATAGTTACTAGTAAATATGCAGGATATAATCTTTGGTACCGATGAATTCAGGCTATGATAGCATAGCTATCTGAGGTTAACTAAAAAAGCTTGAGTCATCCTGTTTGAAATTTTCAATCTCATTAAATTAATTTACAGTTTACGTCTTTTTTCAGCAAATCATGGTATCCGTTGAAACAGAAGTTGCAGAGTCATGATTGTCTTCATAATTATTAAGATTGACAGGTCGACGGCGTAGCGCAATGGTTAGAGGGTCTGCTTTAGAGTCGCGAAGTAAGGAGTCAATCCTTACGTCGCGGGTTCAAATACAACTGTGGAACGTGGAGACTGGTCCTTCGGATTAGACCGTTTAAACCGAGGCCCTGCGTCGCAGTAGGTGCTGGCACGAAAAAGATCCCTCACTGCTCAATGGCCCTGAGTGCCGAGCATAGGACAAAATTTGAAGCTGTCCAACGGCAAGTGGTGGCGTCTCCATGGGGAGAAAAATTCTCGAGAGGGACGTTAAACAACATACAATCAATCAATTAAGGTCGGATTTTTTCTGATTTCTACT